>NW_028258315.1:13055833-13207348 GCF_053883595.1 Heterocephalus glaber
ACTATAACTATATGCTACCTACAAGAAACTCATGTCGGTTATAATGTTATAAATAGACTTAAAGATAAAGAATTAAGAAATGGGGATGGTTTCTCCCTGCCATTTCCTTCTTCTTCCCTTATATGATAGTCCAATTTCTAGCAACTCCAGAATTGAAGAACGCAGCCTTGGAACTGGAAGGGGAGAATGGCTCTGAGTTTCTTCTGTAACCCAGACCAAACCTGAACTAAAGGCCATAGCAGAGGCCTTTAGAAACTAATTCTGAGTCCACTTACTCTTTTTTTTTTTTTTTACATATGCAGTTAGATACATTAGCTCTTTTCCCTATCTCATTGGATAAAAAATAAATTAGAAAGAAAGTGAAATGAGAAAATAACATGTAAGGAGACCTCAAAAAGGTGAACTACAAACACTACAATTGCCCCTGGCAATATAATGGTAACTTATAAGATTCAAAGGAAATTGAGATGGATAACCAATTTCTCCTGCTTAAGTGCTTCATTCTGTGTTTATTTAAAAGATAAATTTCAATCTGTAGATTCCAGCTATTTTATTTTGTGGATGTTTTCTAGCTCTTTGTTGAATTTCTTCTTCAAGGACAATTATCCATGTATTGTGTTTTAGTCCCTTCCTTGTCCCTGAGACACAATACCTGACTCTTGCAACTTAAAGGAGGAGAGGTCATTTTGTTCATAGTTGGTGGAGGTCTCAGCTCATAATTGGCTTATTCCAAGGTAGCACATCAGGATGGAAGGGCCTGGGTGGAGGAAAGGTGCTCACAGCATGGCAGATAGGAAGCAGAGGATGTGAAGGGAGGAGGTAGAAAGGGAGGATAAGCAGTCCTGCCTCTGATGTTTGTAGGGATAAGCAAAGAAACAAATGGAGGCCTAGTTCCATCTAAATAAATATTTAAAAGCTATAAATTAATCTAGGAAACTAAGATATGGTCTATCTTCTTTCTTTGGCAAATACTTTCATACTGACAAAACAGATAATATATGCAAAAGGTCTGGTTTTTACCTCACCCAATTTTAGACAAATATTAAAAATAATAAATATAATAATAATTAGCACATTTAGATATTCTGTTCATGGAATAGTAAGGTTTTCTAAAATAGAGACTTTCATAGTTTATACATTTTTATCTATTCCACAAAATGAATTTTTCTTTCCTTTATTTCTGTAAAATCACTGATTATGAAGATTGTCACTTCATTTATTTTCTTAGGATAGAAAATACCTACAGGATTAAGCAAAGTTGAACAAAATCTGAACATCTTACCTCAAAAACAAAGTAATTGCACAAAATTATTATTTAGCACCATCAGGGGTTCTATTGTTGTGCAAACATCACAGAATACACCAACCTAGATGGCATAGCTCGCTGCTACTGGGATTCCAGCCTGTACAGTGTGAGTTCACACTGTAGCAAATGGAACACAAAAGTATTTGTATATTGAGGCATATCTAAATATAGAAGAATGCAGTACAAAAGATAAAACATGGTGCACCTGTCTAGGGCACTTAGCTCAATGGACCTTGCAGGACTGGAAGTTGCTCTGATGAGTGCGTGAGAGTGAATGCGAAGGCTGAGGGCGTTACTGTTCACTACTGCAGACTTCCTAAATATCACGCACTTAGGCTATACTAAATTTATAATTTCTCTTTCTTCAATAATAAATTAACCTTAGTGTGCTGTATTTTTTTTTACTTTATAAACTTAAATTTTTTTTTTATCTTTTTGACCCTTTTGTAAGATGCCTGGCTTAAAACCCAGTCTACAATTGTATAAAAAATATTTTCTTGCTGTATGTCTTGTTCTCTAAGATATTTTTCTATTTTTCTTCTTAAAAAATTTATCTACTTTTTAAACTTTTTTGTTAAAAACTAAGACATACGCATTAGCTGAGCACTATACAGGGTCAAGGCCACCAGTATCCCTGATTTCCATCTGCACATCTTGGCCCCATGGAAGGGGCAGTGGCATGCATGGTGCTGTCTCCTCCTATGGCACCACAGTGCCTCCTGGATCCCTTCCTGCAGGCCCTGCCTGAGGGCCAGTTCAATCATAGCCTTGCTGATTTTTGCAGACTCCTCATCATTGGCAAGTTCTTTAAAGTCATGTTATTCTCCAAACACTGGCATAGCAATTCAGGAGAGCATTTTAGAAGAGGACACGGGTCACCCATGACTTCTCTCAGCTCCGGTAGGACGCTAGTACTGTGTGCTTATTGACACGGTTGAAGGCCCCGAGGTCCTTACTGTGCCAGGTCACAAAGGGCTTCAATTTGTAGTCTGCAACATTGTGCCCAGCAAGACTGTTTTCCTGTCCAAAAAAGCCTTTAAATGGGCACTGGCTTGGTTGTCAATGAAAAACGATGCGTTTGCTTTAAAGGAAATAAGAAAATACTTTATTCTGAGCCAAATGTGAGCAACCATGGTCTGAGAACATGGATTTGAGTTACCCTAAATGATGCTCTACCATGGAAGATGTTACATCAGCTTTTGAAATCACAGAACAAAAGAAACCCATAAATCAATAATTTACCAATCACATTGGTGGGAACATCAAGCAGGCAGCCTGTAGCAAGGCAGAGAAGTCTCTTCTGCAGATTTCAGATGTCTGTAGTCTCAGCTTGGGTGGAGGCCAGAGGCCTGCTGCATTCAGTGATGGTGCATTCCGGGAAGTTTAGAGCGGTTTATCTATTAGATAAATTAGATTGATACAAAAATTAAGGTCACTGACTCTTCAAGGGCCTGACGTAGCCCGAGGTAGTCCTGGCTGTTGCCTACAACATTCCATCTTTCCACGATCACTCTGATCAAGTTGGCCCAGGTCTAGCTGGCTGTAGGATCTTTGCTATGGATGCAGCTTCTTTGGAGGATTTTGGTTCACATGGCCTCCTTACAGATTCAAGTCCTTTCAGGCATCTGTTTCCAGAAGAGGGAGGTGTCATCTATATTTGAAGATTCGCTCTGGCAAGTGACTTTCCTCCACAATCACCTTATCTAGAGTTTCCAAACATACTTTACCTACCTTCACATCAGCTCTCATAGAAGGTCCAGCCATTACTTTGAACATCTCACAGTTTTTGCTTTGGCTATGCTTCTCATGGTGCTGAGAGGGACACATTTCTTTGTCTGGTCTTCAATCCATGTCATTGGAGGTTTCACCATATTGATGTAGGCCTTCTCAAATTTTTATTATAATCTTATTCCCTTCAATAAAGCAGATCCTTTAAAAGCTTTCATCACTTTTTTCTTTTCTTTTCTTTTCTTTTTTCTGTATTGGAGGTTGAACGCAGGATCTTTGCACTGAGCTATATCCCTTGCCCTTTTTTATTTTTAGACAGCATCTTATTAACTTGTCCAGGTTGGACTTGAACTTGTGATCCTCCTGCCTCAGCCTTTCAGAGTGCTAGGATTACAGGCATGAGCAATCCTGCCCAGTTCATCACTTTGTTCTTGTTTTTCAGGATTGTAGCTGTGGAATGGGCTATACCTGACTGTGGAGAAACAACCATCACTGATTTCCCACCCTTGTAGTCCTTAATCACCTTTAATTTTGTTTGCAGGTCAATCACTCAACAAAGGCTCTCATTCACAACATTAGCAGTGAGTGGATTTTTATGCTAAAGAGCTGTTGTAAGCAAAACAAAATCAAGCACAAAAGAAAATGATACAATCAAGAGACAGGGTAAACATAAGGTGCAGGAGGCTGGTATCACATAGCAGACTGTTTACTGTAAAACTTGTTTTTCTAAGAAGGAGTACAATCTGGAATAATGGTGATAGAGTACAGTAAATACATAAACCAGGAACACAGGCATTATCGTTATCTAGTATCTTGCTTCACCTATATTTAGCTGGCAGCACAGAAACATCATCTACACCAGCAGCACCACATGCACGTGAGGAATGAGCTATGCTATGACATCACGCCAGCTATGATGGTGATATAGGGGGAAGAGATATAACTCCCAAACCTATTAGATATCTGAAACGTGAGTTCATGTTCTCCAAAATTGAAGAATGAATTCTAAGATCAATGGAGGTTAAGAGTAGGAAAAATTTATTGAGAGAAAGAAAGCTTCTAAGGGAGACAGAAGGGGGACTGAAAAATGGGTTCCCCACCCACCCCACTTTTCAAAGATGTTTTATACAACAAAGCCATGTGGTGAGGCAGGTACAAAGTGGGACAAAATTATAAGACCCAGTGGAAATTTACAAGGTGGGCATGAGGTGGGGCAAAACCATGACCAAACAATAAGATTACAAGTATAGTCACCCAGGTATTATTGATTAAATAGGGGCCAAATGGGGGAGCAAGTTATGTAGCAAGCATAGCAAGAGTACAAGGATTTTCAGTAAGGGTGGGTCAGGGATATTTCCTGGAAAGGCTGGGTTAAAACCTTGGCCCTTCACCCAGGTGATTGATACCTATTTAGAATATCAATCATTGCCATTCATCCTACATGGTTGTGGTAGTTTCTCACCTTTTACAATGCTGGCCTTCAGTGAATGTGTCTTCACTGTCCTCCATGTTGGCTCCTTGACTGTCCTCCATGTTGTCTCCTTCTGGGCTGGCCCTCTCTAACTGCCTACAAGATATCTAATTAACTTACCTATCTGCAATAATGGCACTCAGTGGCAAGGGATTTAGCTCAGTGGTTCTACTGTCTGCCTCGAAAGTCTCAAGTTCGATCCCTGGTACCAAAAAAAAATAATGGCACTCGGTGATAGAAATCTTCAGCTCCATTATAACCTTATGGGACTGGCACCATAGATGTGGTCCGTCATTGACTAAAGTGTTATGGGTATTTTAACAAGTTAATCAGTCTTCTTTTTTTTTTTTTGGTACCAGGGATCGAACTTGGGTCCTTGTGCTTATAAGGCAGGCGGCGGAACCACTGAGCTAAATCCCCAGCCCATTAATCAGCCTTATACCTTTTCTAAACATACTCCTGATAGAGTTCTCTACCAGACAAAATGGCCCCAATGCTCGTACCTTCTAAAATGGTTCCCGTTCCTAAAATTGTTCCTGCTTACAGAAATGAGCCACTTCAGAAAAGTGAAACCTATCCCCTCTGGAGAAGCAAAACCTAACTTGTTGCTCCACCCTGCTACCCACGTGATCCTCCCCTTCCAATCACCCGGTACCTGGTCACTAGCTCCATAGTACGACCAATTCTCAACTCTCAGGATGCTCTTCCCACTGCACCACCCTATATAAACCTCACCCTAGTTAGTCTCGCCCTCTCTCACCATTGTTTGAGACAGCCCGGCAGCTCCTTCTCCAATAAAGCCCTGCCTGGGGACCTCCTGTTTCCACTAGTTTTCTTTCAACTCCTGACCAGTCTCTGTCTCTGATGTTAACATAGACACAAAAACCTTCT
The DNA here is from genome assembly GCF_053883595.1 of Heterocephalus glaber. Classification (NCBI taxonomy): domain Eukaryota; kingdom Metazoa; phylum Chordata; class Mammalia; order Rodentia; family Bathyergidae; genus Heterocephalus; species Heterocephalus glaber. The sequence goes on from NW_028258315.1 coordinate 13,061,230, forward strand.
AAGCTGTTGCAGTCAGGGTTTGCAAGAGAATAGATTTAATACAGGAAACATAAATTGTAGGATTATTTTATAATATTTACCCAAAGAGTCAAATGCAGAGGAGTGCGAGAGATCTGTCTACACACTAGAGACCCAAAGAATCCAGCTGAGGGTCTTGATCCCAAGGCAATGTCCTGGGCAAGTCCAGCTAAAGGCCAAGAGCCCAAGGCAGTGTCCTGCAGGAGTCCAGCCAGAGGCCTAGAGCCCACAGCAATGTCTCATGCAAGCCCGTATTGAGGATCTGCTCCAGGAAGGCCCAAAGGCCAGTGGTGGAAGCTGGAAAGTCTGCCCTGGTGGGGTGAAGGATCTGTGCCACCAGGCTGAGGGATCTACACTGGAGCTAGGAAGCAACACTTGAGGCAAAGACCAGAGTTTCCCTGACAAGAACATCAGACATTCCCAGTGACATCGAGGCGCCAAGCTCCTCCTCCGATGAGAACAGCCAAGTCGCACCAGGAAAACCTGCCTCAGCAAGCCTCCCCAGGAAAATCAACAGCATACGATTTCATCTTCCCCTCCAGTTCTCTTTTTAAGCCGTTGGCAACAATCCTCAGGTGGGTCTTCCACTACCAGAACCACATTGATTCTGTTCGGCTGGGCATCCAAGTTGACCTTTAGTTAATCCACCACAGTAGCATTGGGCATTCTTAAGTGATTTTGGCCAAACTGTTACTGGCTGGGTGTCTATGTCTCATCTGATATTCAGATTCTTTGTATACCAAACAAATAATTGAGCCAGGCACACAGAAGTAGTAAGAAAGGCAGAGATTATGAAAGGGAAAGTACACTCCACAGAGCAGGAGAGCCTATGAGGAAGCTGGAGGGTGAATTTGACTCAGGCTAGCCGTCTGTTTTAGGTGTGAGCTTAAATAATATGGGTGGTGGTGCACACCTGTAGTCCCAGCACTCAGAAGGCTGAGGCAAGAGAATCACTACAAGTTGGAAGACAGCCTGGGCTACATAGTGAGTTCAAGGCCAGCCTGGACTACATAGTGAGACCCTGTCTCTAAAATAAAATAATTAAAGTACACTTAGGAGAGTTCCAAGCAGGCAGCTCCTAGAGGTGGTAACTGCCAGTAATGAAAGCACAGTCTCAAGAGCAGAGGATGGGCAGAGGCAGAGGTGGCAACTGGACTGAGCTCCAGGGTTGACTTCTCTTGTTTGGCTAGAATTTGGGGCGTGATCAGGGTTGGAGCTAACTGAGCTGTGTTCAGTTGATTGAGTCTCCATCCTCTCATCAGGAGGGGTGTTTGGGGGCCTAGAGGGACCAACATGGCTGCCACAGGGGTGGGAGGTGGGGTCAAACCACAATGCTAATGATATTTTAATGACTGGGGTTACCCTGGGTTACTCTGAGCAGTTACATCAGGTGCTCTTCCGGTGCATGTCAGGGGTCAAGGAAGTGTGCTAAGGGTAGAAGCATTTTTCTTAGGCTCATGTCAGGATGTTAAGGAGCTATGGTGAGACCAGGATGCCCTTGTGGTCTCCAGGAGCTGGGAGGCGCCGTCTGTTGTGAGCCTAAGGCCAGGACATCTCCCACACTGTCTGCCTCCCGCCTGAAAACCTTCCCCTGGGGTGTGAGAGGCATTAGTTATGAGAGCAGAGTTTGGGGTTACTCGTGTCACTGTGCAGCACAGCAGGGCACCATGTGCTTTTTAGGAAGTTTATTTGCTGAGTCCTCGTGATATTCCCACGACCAGGGCCCAGGGCTGTGTCTCTTTTGTCTGCATGGAAGGGTGTCTATGTAAGAAACATAAGTTATCCGTTATGGTCAGTATTCTTTTGTCTTTAATCTATTTATTTAAAATGATAGGTTTCTCTTTTCCTATCATGCTTTAAATTTTACCTCATCTTTCTTATTGAGTTCATATTTTTATTGAGTTCTTTTAGAGAGAAACCATTATAAAGAATTCCCCTGTCTTTGTTGAGTTTTATTTTCTTACTGGATTCTGTTGAGTGCCATTCTACATAATTGTTTTGGCAAAAATCATTTCATAATTAAAGTCTGACTATAGCTGTCTAAGGCCCAGCGTCACCTTGCCCGAGAGCCAGCTGTGGCATGCGGAAACATAGCTCCGCCTGGCCTCTTGTCACACCTGAGGCCTCAATGGTCCCGTGATACTGTGACACCCAAGGGCAAGAGTACATCAGCTGAAGACATCTTGGTTCTTCCAGAATCAGGTAATAATAAAAAAAGAGAAAGGTTTTACCTGGGGGAAGGACAACTTCTTTATTAGCCTGCATTTCATCCCACTACTATTGTAAGAATGCTCTCCTTACCGCCTTCATCAATGTAAAACCCTCAGGAACCTAAAATCCTCATCAACATAGGATTACCACCACCCCCTGAGTCACCTGAGACTCCCTCCTATTATTGTATGAACCCAATAAATAGTGGCCAGCTCGGAGTGTCTTTGTCTTTGCCCACTCCGAGGCACTGACCTCCTGGCCCACCATGTACTTCGAAATTACCCATCTTTACTGTCTTTCTTTAGCCCTCTCCATACCCCTTTCTAGGCAGTCGGAGGACTGATCACCAGCGATAGAAATCTTTTTTCCTTGATCTTCCTTCTTGTTTGTTTCTTTTACTTCCTTTAAAAACATAGTTTCATAATGATAATATTGTTTGTCTTTTTAATGCTTAATGTAGGTGACTCTGTCTAAATTTCAATTTTCTTGCTCAGGTTTCTCTGGAATCCATTCTCATTTGTCTGTCCAACTGTTTGTCTTGCCTCCACCTGCAGCTGGAGGGCATAGTTCTTGGGCTCCACTCACTTTTCTGTAGCCTGAAGTTACGCATTAATGGGAGGCCACTAGCTGGGGTCACTAGTACCCTTGGTTAGAGTGACTATGTTCTAATACCTTTTTGAGGTTTCATTGAGTATCTTGCATTGGATTTTCTTCACCATGACAGGATAGATGGGGAGGAGAAAGAGATGGAGGAATAGTTAGTAGCAAACAAGTCAGTATCTCTTAACACAATAGGGTAATTATAGCCTTGGGTAGGAATTTATCTCAAGTTTTGGGTGGCATTGCTCTTTTTATTGTGAGTATTTTGTTTGTTTGTTTCTAACAAAGGGGTGCTAGTTGACCGAGTTGCTCCAGAGTAGATGTCAGTTACATAGGTTTATCTCAGACCTGAGAATATTTATCTATGCATCAGTGGCTATCTTGTATCATGGGAGTTTTAGGAGTCTGGGATAGGTCAGGATCTCTCTATTTTTATATCTGAGTGTTGATTGTGTTAAAGAAAATATTTTTCATGGCCCTTTTGTTGAAGAGTCTCATTTATGGGCCATTGAAGAAACATGAAACCTGGTAGCAAGCTTTAAAATTTTTGCTATACTTTGTGGTTGTTTCATGAAATTTTGAAGCTTTATCTAGTCATCTGCCAGTAGAGGATATATATGTGATATGTAGATATATATATATTTTCTTTGTTTATAACACCATATATATATATGGTGTTATAAACAAAGAAAATAGTTGTTCATTTAACCAATCATGACATGACTATTGAGAATATTTTATAGGCCAACATTAAAATCATCTTTGACTTTTAATTTTAGTTTTTATTTATTTATTAAAAAATTTTTTTTGGTAATGGGGATCTTGGGCTTTCGAGGCAGGGGGCGGAACCACTGAGCTAAATCCCTGGCTCTTTGACTTTTAAAACTCCAGTTTTTAAGTTACTAAAAGCCTAATGGAACACATAAGAAATTCTCTCAGTAAAATACAAAAACCTTTGTTTTTCAATCTAGTTTTTATAAATTTAACCAAGAACATTTTAGTATCTCAAGAAATCATTGCCTTAGACATAGAAAACTTAACCTTTTAATTATAGTCAACTTAAGTATGTATATGTATATATATATTTTTTGGTGCTGGGGATCGAACTCGGGTCCTTGCGCTTGCGCAGCAGGCGGCAAAACCACTGAGCTAAATCCCCGGCCCCTGTATATGTATATTTTAAATAACATTTGTTCAGGTGGGGGGAAACTGGAAAAGCAACCCATCAGTGGAGAAAACTGAAGTAAACTGGCAGCTTCTTTTTTAGCTAAAGAGTTTTGTTCAGTAACTTTTTAGGCCCAAGGGTAGCCACTTAGGGGAACATTTAAAAAAATATATTATTTTAGTATTAGAAATTTAACTCTTAGTCAACTCAAGAAAGTAATCTTAAACCTTTATCTGAATTAATAATTTATAAAAACACATTTAATAAACAAAATACATTATCTTTTAAAAGCCTTAAGAAGCCAATACTTGAATTTACACTTAGCAATTTATAGATGTTGTTATGAACATTTTTAAGCATTAATCTTATATTTATTTATTTATCTTAACTATTATTTTAGATGATTTATGAGAACCAAAGCATAGCATAGTTACCATTTTTAAGCTATATTATTTTTATCTTTAACCAAAGGGAAAACTCTTGGAAGTTATTGTACATAGGAAACAACAGACATTGCATTTATAAAACAAATTTTTTGGACAAGTATACTCTTGATTGGCTAACAACCTGGATGAGAACCTGTCACCAAGTTTAAAGATATCTTTACTCTTACCAACTTGCTGTTGAGCCACGTAACAAAAGTATTGAAGCTAATATGAGTGTCTATCTAATAAGCCAACTTTAACAGAATTTTTGGGGCATAACATACACCTGAAAGTTAACACACAGAAGTATACATATTAACCTAAATCATATATACTTTCTATGTTTCTTTAAGGGTTTTATTTGTAAGTCTCTTGTAAGCCTTGAGCCTATTAGCCCTCATCTTGTAATGTTTTGAGTTTGATTATCCCCCAAAATCTACACAATCAATTTTTTTTGTATGGAAACACTAAAAAAGCCAGAAGTTTATAAAGGTGAAAAGGAAAAATTTTTGAGCTCAAAAATTTACTTTAATCAATTATTAAAATGGATTAACAGGGCTGAGGATTTAGCACAGTGTTGCCGAGCCTGGCTCACAAGCCCAAGGTCCTGAGTTTGATCCCCAGTACCACCAAAAAAAAAAAGGAAAATGGATTAACAGGCAGACAGACAAGATAACATACCAGACACATAAAATAAAATATATTAGGTTCAAGTACACTCTTCGATATATTAGCAATGTTGAATTATAGTAATTTTTTCATAGTTTTAGTTTTATAACTATAAATGCACTAGTCAGAATTTTTTAGGGGTTATCAGTGCTCCTTTTTATGTAAGTTATGACAGTATTTTTTAAATATCTTAAGCTATTTTGAGTGTCTTCTTTTTTAGTTAACATTATACACTTTTATAACCAATGAGTCAGAAGGAGAAAGAGAGAAAAACTTTGAGGCCTTGTCTTTTTACCCTCTAATTTATCTTTGGAGAAAAATCAACTTTAAAAAAATCTTTTATCTTAAATTGGTCCCAAGTTTATAAAATAACCTGAAGACACCGGGGATTTAGCTCTGTGGCACTGCACCAGCCTCGCAAGTACAAGGTCCTGAGTTCGATCCCTGGTACAAAAAAAAAAAAAAAGAAAAAAAAATATATATCTATATCCTGAAGGTGATGTTTTGGGGACATGTGGACATTGAGTTACCATGATCATATACTACATGTCTTTAAGATCTCTCTTGTGTACTGCTGGAAAGAGATAAAGAAAGAAGAGAAAAAATAAGGGAAAAGACAGGATCCTTCCCCAAGTTCAAGCATGTCACGTGTGTAACCTACCCAGTGCTGGAGTCACACTGTGTATGCAGCCTGCCCTGATTTTCAGAACCAGAACTGCCCAGAAGGGCAGCTATACCCTCTTTCCAGAGTCAAAATCACTCAGAGTTGGTGGCTCGGCCCTGTTTCCGTTGCTGAATAGTCTAGGCATCCCTGTTAGTTGTACAGAAATTTGAGCTATTTCAACCTTTATCAACAGCTAAAGAAAACAGGAAAAGGAGTTATATGCAAGTGCTGGATTATATTAAAAAAATCTACCACGAAGAACTTTATATCTGGGTATCTGTAACATACACACACACACACACACACCTCACAAAGGGTATAAAAAGTCCAGAGATGTCACTTAGTAACTACAGATCAGACATCACCTTAGATAGGGAGATAAACTTAGGGCCAAAATTATCATAAGAATACCTGTGCTAAATATGACAGAGGGAGGAAGAAGCTAGATGAGAGAAGCAGCCCACAGAGGCGGGCTCCATGAGTGGCCGTGGGGCTCCAGGACCTAGGAAGGTCACAGCAGCTGGCTGCTGAGGGCCACTGGCTTCCCCTCTCTCTTCGCAGGAGCTCCTCCCCTCTCCAGTTCCCTGCTTCTCCTTGATAACTAATACGGTTTCCCAAAAAAGTGAAAGGATTTGAGTCAGGGAGAGAGAAGAAAGAAAAAAAAAAGAAAAGCTTTTTGGCCGAGCCTACCAGAGTCCAGTTGTCTCCATGCCTCTTTCTGTGTTCTTTCATGGTCACCAAGATAAATGTCACTGGGCTGGGTCTGAGGATCCTCAGGCTGAAAATAAGGCATCTATCCCACTCTTGCAGAATAAGTGTTTGGGTTCTCTGACTCCCATCGCAGGAAAGGAATCTTCAGGGTGCGTCAGGAAGAAACTGGAGAAGGGCTGATTAGACAGATACAGGATGCACTCAAGAGCAGAGTGGGGATGCTCAGAGAAATGAGGATTGTGAGCGGCAGCTGGGTACATTTAAGTGTCGTCCTCAGGACCCGCGATCTAGGATTGTTCTTGCTGTCTGTCGGATTCTAGTGCAAGCCATCCACATGTGTTTGCAGTTGACGTCAGTTGCCCACCAATAGTGTTGCTTCCTTGAGGGTGGAGGAAGCACAATTTATAGGTAAAAAAGACAGATCCAGGGTCTGGATTTATAGGCTTATTGTTTTTAATATGTTTAGAGAATTTTTTGGGGGGGAGTGAGTTTCCTGGAAGGGAAAACGGCTTGAGTAAGTTTTATATCTTAAAGCTGTAGTTAAGCACAACTTTAAAAAAATTTTATTTTATTTTACCCCTTCCTCTCCACAAGCCCCCTCCCCTCCCTATGTACAAAAGCTTTGTTTCCATTTTTCCTTCTATTTTCACTTTTTTTCTCATCCCTTTCTTCCTCCTCCCTTGTTCTCCTTCCTATTTGAACGCTTTCTTCTCATTTCCCAAAATCCATTATACACTTCAGTCTTCATTTCCACTCTTGCGTTCTCATACCTGAGAAACAATGTGGTATTTCAACATGTGTGTCTGATTTATTTCACTTGAATATGATCTCAAGGTCCATCCATTTAGTTAGCACAATTTTAAAATCTCTTATTTCCTTTTTAAAATCTAGTTGTAAAAAATCCTATCTCAAACCACAGACTCAGAGAGATGCTGTATTTGGGGAAAATACTGTATCAATCCCCAAGGCAGGTGGGCTCCCTGCTGGAATTTGCAATTGCATACCTGGGACCTCTGCTTACTCTGGGACCCACAATCCTCCTGCCTCAGCCTCCCAAAGTGCTAGGATTACAGGTATGTGTCACCATGCCCAGCTCTAAGTGTGGGTTTCTTGAACTACTTTTCCTCTTTTTCTAAAACAATGCTAATGCAAGGCTATTTTGATTAACTGATGCTTTTGAAGTTTTAGAGGATAAATATAGCCTAAGCAAAACAGAGTTCTAATCAGACATTGTTCCCTGTTCTCCCTGTAATGTTTCCTGCCATTCTCTGCCAGGGGGACTTTTCCCTCCTTCAAGAGGCCCTGTCCTTGCTGTGCCCTTCCCTGCCTCCCTCCTTCCTTCTAGGGTCCAAGTCCCTCCTTCTACCTCATACCTCTGAGATCTGCCAAAATTTCTTGAGACTGCACCGTACAGGATTTTGCCTCAACCTTTCCCATATTGGCTCTGCTGAGGGTGTCATGCATTTCAAAGCCAAACAGGCCCCTTTTGGTGTTTTCCCAAGGGCAAACCTGCTCTTGTCTCCTGAGTTTTTTCTGATAACACCTTTCATTGGGTTTTGCTAGTTTTGTTTGTGGACAGGTGGCATAAGCCTCATTCTTAGCCAAGCTCTGTTAAATTCACAATTTCTCTAACAGCAAGCCAGTCGGTTTTAAATGTCTCCCCTGCAAAAATTAAGATAAAATGTTTAGCATTACTTGCAGAAAAATACAGTGGGTAAGGGAATGGGTACCTGCTGACACTACAGATGACTTGGGTTTCTTTCTCTTTCTCACGCTGAATTATCCCATTTCTAAAAAGAACTCTGTCATAACGATACCATCTAGCTCTTAGATGAGAATTAAAATGACCATGAATCTTCAAACTGTACTCCTGGGCTTGGTCTGTCATATGTGCTCAATAAACTGTCCCTATTTGGGCCATTAATTTGTCTATGAATCCAAGGAGTCTCAGATAGCAAGAAATTTATACCTCCAAGGGTACTGTATCTTTTAGAAATGCTTTTGGTTGCAAGTAAAACTAAACTTGACTTATGGTTGTTCAAACAACTAGGGATTTATTTAAATCTTTTATTTTTTTGGTACCGGGGATTGAACTCGGGTCCTTGTGCTGGCACAGCAGGTGGCAAAACCACTGAGCTAAATCCCCAGCCTGATTTATTTAAATCTTATGGAACATGATTAAAAGTTGACAGTACAGGGCTGATTCGGTGTTGAACAATGTCCTGACTCCTGCCTCTCTGTCTTGCTCAGTATAATACAGTTAAACACAGTGGAGCTGAAGGAGTTACTCTCTTTCATCCATTTAGTGTAATTCCAAACAGTGTCCTACAGCCACTCCTGCTTCCAATGTCCCGAGAGAGGTAAAAAATGAAATAATAAAATCCCACAAGATCTCTGATGCCCTAGGCAAGAGCACATGTGTGTTGGATCTCCCCGCCTGACCTTCAGTCACCTTTCTCTTCATTACAGTTTTATAAATATGTAGTACATGTCACGCATTTAATTAAGATTCCAGTGAATTCTGGGACAAGATTGTGTGTTGAACACCCCGTCAATCATTCCTGTTGAGAGATCTACAGATTCCAGAGAGGAATGCACCTGGGCTGGGGTACATACCCTTCAAATTCTGAAAGCTTGATTAGTTGTGCATTGTTGCTGTTGCTGTTTCCATGTGCTGTGACCTAGGTGTAGTACTTTAACTTTTCTGTCACCCTGGCATCCTTTTTCTATCTTTGCCATATCTTTTGTTGGCACGGACTTGCTCTGAGCACAGTTTCCCATGATCTGTAATAAATGTAGCTGCTTGTCACTTGCAACTGGCCGTCCATCTGGGGATTCTTTCCTCGTCACACGCAAGGGCCTGGACTGTACCGGCTCATTTCATAGTAACAAGGGTGTGGCTTTCTTTCTCAAGCTTGTGTGATTCCTGGTCACAAATTGGCTGCTGTAGCACTAAGTCTCATGGTCACATTCTAGGTTGGAAGAAAACCAAAGACAAAGGGGCCAAGGGCTCCCTTGTACTAAGGATTTGCCTCTTATTTCAGAAAAAGTGGCCTTGCCATGGGTATCTGTTAAAATCTCAGTGGCCAGAACTGTGTCCCATACCCAGTTTTAGCAGTCAGGAAGGCTAGAAACATTTGGCTTCTCTGCCTCACTGAAAGCCAAAGAGGAAGTAAGGAATGTATATTGATCCAGCTTTTATCTGTCACAAGGAGTAAGGAAAATTCGGAGTGCAGACACGGGTAGCTTCTAAGGAGACAGCATCACTTCTGCACCCCCAGGGACCTCAGGAAACTAGAGCTGAGAGAATGAGAACAGGAAGAAGTGTTTTACATCCAGCCAGGCACCTGGGAGAGGAAAAGGCTCTCTACCCCTTTTTACTTCCCACTAACACTTATTAAGTGGCTGTTAAGTTACTGGGTTGTGTGGTTGGATAATATTAATGTAGTTTAGTCTCCAGGGATGGAGGAACATGTGGGTGTCAAGCTGTGTGACCTGACAGCCACTGAGATATGCACGAGGTACTTCCAGGAAACACAGGAGAGGGAGTGCTTGGCTCAGACTGGGGACTCAGGAAGTCCACCTTAAGGAGGCGGCACTGCAGCTGTATTTTAAAAGCTGACAAAGACCTGAAGGTGAGCAAGGGGGTGGAAAGATAGCACAGGTGGAGGCAACATGGGCAAAGGGCCAGAGGTAAGAGAACCACCCAGATGACCCAAAGACCCTCAAGGTGTTTATTAGGACTCTCTAGCGAGTTAGGGTCTCTGTTGAGGCCTAATAAGAAGTTGGACCAGGAAGACAGACTGAGAACCTTGTTTACTGAATTAAGACATTTGTATGGAGCCATTGCTCGAGCTCAAGTCAGGAGATTATATGATTCAACTGACACTTAAAATTGCTTCAACATGCAATTTAGAGGAAAGGAGGATGAGATCAGAGACAGAATAATTAGAAGGTAATTGCAAGAATCAGGAAGCAACAGTGGGTATCTGAACCACCGTGGTGTCGGACGAGACCTAGAGGAGGGCTGAGGTGCAATCCATAGGGCTTGATAACTGGGTCTATGTGTGCAGGAGAACTCAGGGATGAAAGAAGCTGTGTTTCTGACTGGGCCACCGCGCAGACAAGGTGCCTCACGGTGACAGAGGAAATACTGAAGAGGAGCAAGGTAGTTGTTGGACAGTTGTGTTTCAAGTGCTTGCAGACACTTTATGCAGTGTGTCTTGCAGATACCAGCTGGAAGTGTGGTCGCAGAAGAGGATGCTAATTCATCAGCTGAAGATAGATAGTGCTTGGAGTCTTTGGGATGAGGTGCACATGCCACTTCCAGGGGGACTGTCTCTGAGCTACCACTGCCCCAGTGCTGCCTTTTGAGGCATCTTTTGTAAAACAAAACAAAACACAAACAAAACACCCCCAACACACACACACACACACACACACACACACACACACACACACACACATGCAAAACATCTTTTTTTGAAGTAAGTGTATTATGTCTCAATAAAACAACCATAAAGTCAGTTTGTATAAACTGTAAAAAGAAAATTTACTTTTTTTGTGTGGTACTGGGGATTGAACCTTTTTTTATTTTGAGATGATCTTGCTAAGTCACTAAGTTGCCCAGGCTGGGCTTGAATTTGTGAACTTCCTGCCTCACTTCAGCCACCCAAAGCTCTGGGATTACAGACGTGCATGACCAAGCCCAGCTAAAATTTACACTTTTAATCAGAGTAATTAAAAATTCAGTCACTAGGTGTGCACAGCAGCCTCCAGGATGGCTCTCCATATTCTGTGACTTGGTATTCATACCCTATGTAGTGCTTTTCTGCATTCTCAGAGGGCCCATGTGACTACAAGAATGTGGCAGAAGCCATGATGTATCAAGTTGGATCATTTGCTCTGGGGGAAGCCAGCTGCCATGTCATGAGCAGTGCTCCAGAGAGGCCCACATATACTGGAACCAAGGCCTTCTGCCAACAGCCCTGTGAATGCACTATTTTGAAAGCAGGTCTTCCAGGCCCATCAAATCTCAGGTACCTGCTGCCTGGCCACAAGTTACTGCAGGCTGATGAGGGGTTGACCTCAGGCCAGAGCCACCCAGTTAAGCTGCTCCTTGCTCCCTGACACTCAAACACCATGTAAGATAAATGATTATTGCTTCAAGCCACCAAATTCCAAGTTAATTTGTTATACAACTGACATAGTCAGAGACCACTATAAGGATGAAGGATAGACTCCTGGGTCCTTAATCTGTTGGTCATCAAAAGCATAATTTGGTGTTTTCTTCTGAGGCTAAAAACTATGATTTTTCACTTGGAGCTACAAATGCCTAATGGTGGCTAAAAGTAAAACAAAACTTGACCTTCATTTTGTATCCTTTACCTCAAAACTTTGGATATAGATATGTTAATCCTTTTTTAGAAAAGTTAACAGAACAATGTTGATTAGCCCTACATTTACAGAGCCCATCTCATTCCCTTCAAAATGGAGGACAAGATAAAGATAATTAAAAGAATTTTCAAAATTTACAGGGACCTCCTATTACCAAACCCTTGCCCTTTGGAGTGACATCCAAAAGTCTCCAGCCATTGTCCTAAACCCATAGTCACCTGCGTCCCAGGAAAAGCAGGGCCACACATAACCAAGACCAACACAAACAGAAGCGATAATTTCACTGGAACAGAACCATTCCTCAGGCCATGAGGATTCCTTCAGAACCACGAAGCCAAGACTGAAATAATAGTCAACTGGACCCTGGTCCACTTTAGCTACACCTTAAAAGCTGGCATCCTGCTTTTGTGGGTGGCCAGTCTGAACCCCCTGAACCAGAGGGGGCCGCCTCCAGATGCTCAACCTGGACAACTTTCTCTGTTTACTCTTGCTTCTTGTTAGGGGACTGACTTGATTAATTAAGCTTTTTAATTAAGCTGTTTCCTTTTTAGGATTTAATTTTCATTATCACTAAAAACAAGGATTTTAAAACTAAAAACAAGGATGTTAGCTGAAGATTAACTATAAATAATAAAATACATGCAATACTTTCTATAAAACTTACATGTCTTGTTTTCATAGAAATAAAATTCTTATGACTACTGCATCAATAATTTATTTTCTATAGAAATGATGTTAGATTCTACAATCTTTCTTTCTTTCTTTTTTCTTTGTTACCAGGGATCCAACTTGGGTCCTTGTGCTTGCACAGCAAGCAGCAAAACCACTGAACTAAATCCCCGGCCCCCACAATCTTTCTTTTGAGATAGCAAATCTTAAGGTTTTAAATAACTATTAATTTTAAGAAGCTATATTTTCCAGTACAGAGAATAATTTAACTCAGCATTTTATGTTAGAATTTATAATGTTTTAAAGTTATATGTAACAAGAAGTTACTGAATTTTAAAAGCAGTTAAAATTCTGTACTTATGATGTTATGGTTTCTATTTGGATGCCCCACCCCCCAAAGCCTCATGCAGTCATAGGTGGTGGGGCCTATTGGAAGGGGCGGGATCTAGGGTGTGTGAATGTGGATTAATGGTATGTGATATGGATTAAGGGTGTGATAACTAAATAGTCCATTGATTGGTTTACCATAATTCTGGGTGTGGATAATGGGAAGGCCCAACCTGGGTGTGGGTGGCACCACCCAAAAGGCTTGTAGCCTGGATCGGATAAAAGGGAAAGGGAGGCTTTCTGCTGCTTTGCTGCTGCTTTGCTTCACTGGCTCCTGCCTACCATACTGTGGACTGTTTCTCTTCTGCAATGCTCCTCTGCTTTGCTGTCCTGCCTTGAAGCCAGCTGACTATGGACTGTGAGCTGAAATAACTCTTTCCTCCTTTAACTTGTGGGTGTTGGTATTTTGTCCCAGCAAAGAAAAAGAAACTAAGACAGATGATAATTTCATAAATATGTGATTGTTATAAAATAATTATTCTATCTTAATCAGTAATTTCTAATTTATTTCCATATATTAGTTATGTCTGTGAATTATTTATGGTATCTATTAACTATTACACTATGGTTATAGATTTAAACTGTGAACTCAGCAATACCATTTTGATACAAAGTAAAAAATGATGTGACCTACAAAATACCACATGTAACCAGTACATTGTATCAAGAAGAAATTTGTTATTACTTTTATGATAGTAACTGATTAGCATGAAAGGAGCAACTCATTTAGAAATTTAGGTTATTGTAGTTAATACTAGATAAACCAGATCTTCCTCCTTGATAAGTTAAAGGGGTAACTACTCTATTTTTTGTTTGTTTGTTTGGTTTTTGAGACAGGGTCTTGTTATGTAGCTCAGTGTAGCCTTGAACTCACAGTGTAGCCCAGGCTATCCTTGAGCTTGCTGCAATCCTTCCATAACCTCCTGAGTACTGGGATTACAGATGTGTACCACCCTGCCCAGCAGGCAATCACTCTATTAGAACAAGACACTGTACTATCATTTTCTGAAAAATTTTACACTGAGTATATAAAGTCTCATCTTTGGAAGAAAAAAAATGCAGAAACAAAAGACACAAGAATTTTCTTAATGATGTTTCTAATGTGAATAGCATGAAGTGATCTCATAACCTAAGCACATGTACGTGGCCTGAGGATGCAGACTGAGCAAAGGTGGAAGTCTAGGAGCCACTGTTTCTCATCTGAGGGAGTGATGAGAACAGACAGTAGGACATTGCTAAAGTCCTCCTGAGTTGGGGCTATGACACCCGGGAGTTCATCCCCTACCCCCAAAAGCAGCTACAAACTGAGAACTGGTTAGCTTTGCTTTAACCAAATTCTTTAAAGGGAAGACTGAAGTGCTGTGGTGTAGACACCTGTGAGGCTTCAGGTGCCTCAGCAAGGAGCCTAGCGGCCACTCTTAGCAACAGCAGCATGGTGGCACTTGCAGAGAAGTACCATGTGCAGGTGTGCCCTGCAGGGGACAGCAAGGAAAGGTGTTGGTGATGCCTGGTCCAGCCCCCAAATGAGCCATTCTGGGGACCAGTGAAGAGGAGAGGAGAGGCAGAGATGCTCTGAGGAAAGAGAACAGGCCTCCTCCTACTTTTCTGTCTTTCATCCTTGGGGTATTCCTTTGAAAGGGGCTCCGCTGGGAAATGGAAACTTAAGGAGCAAACTCTATGCATACTGGAGTGGAAACACCTTTTCCCAGAAGTTTATCGGGGTGAAAGCTGTTTGGGAGGTGGTTTTTGACTGGGGACTGGAGGGCTTGGCAGGAAAGAGCTTGGTGGCCCACACCCTCTGGGAGTGAGTGAGCAATTCTAGGGGGGCTGCATGGGAGGACTTCCGGGTCTAGAGAGGGCATAAAATGACAGGATGGCCGAATCCAGTGAATTAACAACATCGGATACCTAAGGAGAATTGGATGGAGGCTGTGATTGGCTTATGATTGATAGGAACATTCTGAGGCCACTTTTGCCATCTTCCTTATATCTCTCAACGCTGGCGATACTAGGTACTTGGAAAAACTCAAGGGATTTATGTATTTACAACTAGGCTTACCTGTGTCCTCTGCAGGGCAGTAATGATGGAGAAACTTCTGTACCCAATGCCTTTCAGATACTGCTGCACAGCCTCTCAGCCCGGACTCTGACTTCATTCCTGGCTGGAGCAAGTTGTACTGTGTGTGCTTTGACTCATTTCTTGCTGACAGCATCTTACCCGAGCATGGACTGATTTAAAAAATGTTCTCCCCTGCATTGGTGTGAGATGACAGTGGGAGTGAATGAAAAACCTCCCAGATGGAAGGGCTGTGTTTCCTGGACACCAGGCAGAAGTTTGCCTGCCAAATTGTGCACTTGGTCCATGACTTGAGTGAGAAATGCACCTCTCATGTCTTAAGCCACTGAGATTTGGGGGAGAGAGTATGTGTATACATCCCAGCCTGCCCCCTGCCCCGTGCACCCCTGTGCTGTGGATGGGACGCACAGACATGGCAGGATGCGAAAGGAGGCTTGTGGCATGCATGGCTGCACAGTATCCCTCCTGGCCTATCCAGGAGAGAAGCCAGAAACTCACTTTCCTTGCAGTTAGAAAAGTGACCCAATCTCTGCCCTGCAGGACATGTGGCAGAGCGAGGCTGATTGGGAAATGAGCCCTGAGAGGGGAGCATCACAGTTTTTGATGATGGTGGTAGTGGATGCATCTAGCTTCAGAGGCTGCAGGACCAGCAGTTTGGACACAATGCACAGTAAGTACCAGCCGTGAACAGCAGGTCCTTTGCCAGTGTGGTACTGTCGACTTGGGGCAATGTTCTTGGTTGTGTAGACTGAATCCGACTGATCCTCCCATAAGTTCTGTGACCAACTTGAGCATTTGTTATATTAATTAGTGTCTGGCTTTCCTAGCTAAACTGTACTTAGCATACAGGTTCTGCCCTAACCCAGAAGTCCCCACACAAACAGGATTGGAATGTTTTCTCTCTTACTCGACAGCACAGGGTTGATATGGTAGCATCACAGTCCTGGCAGTGCGATGCGGCTGCACCAGGCTTGCTAGGGTCTGATCTGGCTGCACCGTGACCGTAGAGAAGCCCGGAAGGAGCTTTCTGAGTTAATTCCCCAAACACAGAAAGGGTGTCCACAAGTACTGACCAGCCAGGAAACACAATAAACGTACACCTCAGCAACTTCTTCACACAATTTGGTTTTCTGGAAGCACTTCACCTGGAGCCAGGTACTGACTTGAACATAGATAAGAGGGAGAAGTAGGAATTCTCTTTTTTATTTAAAATTTTTTTTGTGAGGCACAAGCAGTACTTGTCTTTCCAGTTCCACATTTCAAATAACAAACACACGTTTTTAACTGCATGGTTTTTTGGGGGTATTTTTGCCCGGCATTAAGCCAGATGCTTTTATCACACCCCTCCTTAGCTCTTTGTACAACTCCCCACCATTTTACAGATGGGCATATTCAGATTCAGAAAGTTGAAATGAATTAAGGTTGGGAACTTAGAAATGAGGGAACTAGGGTTCTAAACCACATTTCCTGACTTAAAGTCTTTTCTTATTATATCATTATACTGCATGGGAAACCTCATGATTTTCTAACACTTGAAAAGGTTTTATGTTTATTTTATGCAGTGCTGAGAATTAAACCCAGGGTCTTATGCATGCCAGGCAATGCTCTACCATAGGAAAGGTTTTGATAAGTTGTAAGAACTTATTAATATATTTATTGTTGGTAGTTGGGAACTCATATTTCGCTAATAGGGAAAAATGTCTCTTTTTGTCAAGTGAGCTCATTCATGAGGGCTTTTAAAAAAGCTATTTCAGGGTCCTTAGGAATTTCTAAGTACCACCTTTCCTTAGAGCAGATGTAAACTTCTCCAGCATCCCTAGAGTTCACTAAGCAGTAACTTTCAGAGTTGCTGCAGTTGATGGATATAATTCACCAGTCAATGGTAATTAGGCCTTTTGGGAGGCAAAATTACAAAGAAATATTTGAATCTGGTGCCAAGCACTCTCTCACCTTCAAATATTTATTTAGATTTGCTTTATAAAAAATAAGTATGATTAATAAGGTTTTCATGACAAAATCAATTTATTCATTGTTTATCATACTGGCCTTTTGGCCTTCCTAATCGTTTACTCTGAATACAGTGACACCTCGGTTGTCGAATGGCTCCAAGGTTGAAATTTCCAACCATCTTGCCAGAACTTCCCATTTCCTCTTGCGCTGGGCTAAGCTCAGAACAGGGAATGTTTCTTCTCTGTCTACTGCATTTTGTTTTTCTTTTTACTATTCCTTTCTCCAGTAAAAGTAAGGGCTTCTACAGGAATAAAGGTGACTGTGTAGAGGTAGAGTTGTGGCTCCAGGAGAATGGCATCTAGAACCCCATTGATTGTAGCATCCTATGTTTGGGGAGACTAGCTGTCCCTGTGTGCAACCTACTGAGTCTTAGAGAGTGCAGGAAAGAATTAACACAGCTGGCCTAAACTGCTCTTCCTGACAAGGCCTGCTTGCTAAGCCAGCTCTTGATGGGTAGCGGGAAACTTAAGATTTCAGGAGGGTTCGCACCAAAAACTGATAAGAGTGGCTTAATGTGTCTGAGCTGTTTGTACAAACAACACGGTTTAGATTCAATACCTATTTTCCTTCTAGCAGTCTGGAATTTTGATATGTGCCGAGCAGAGGCTGTCCACATGACAAACCCCCAAGAAAAACGCTGAACACGGAGTCTCTTCTTTGGTGGGCAACATTTCACACTCTGATTGTGATTCATCACTGGAGAATTAAGCACATGCTATGTGATTTTTTTTATTTTTCAGTGCTAAAGACTGAACGTAGGGCCTTGTGCATGCTACGCTAAGCAAGTGCTCTACTAATGAGCTACAATCTTGTGTGAATCTAATGAGAGAAGATACTAGAGACTAATGCCTGCTTTCCCCTAGACTTCTCACTGTGCACTTGTTCCCTTTGTTGGTTGTGTGCTTGGAATCCTTTTGCTCTATTAAAACTTAACCATGAGTCTGTCTGTGTGTTAAGTCCTGTGAGTCTGCTTAGTGAATTACTGAAACTGAGGTTGTTTTGGGGAACTTCTACACACAGGGTAATAAAAACTCATTAACAATATTGTAACAGCCACCATTTAGGCCATAATTTAAAATCCATCATTCCCATGGGACTGAGCTCCATGAGGTAAGGGACTATATACCTCTCATCGTTATCTTTAGCTTCTGGCGTAGTGTCTATCATACGAATGATTATTAACTGGATTTTCTTTTTTGGTACCGGGCATTGAACTCAGGTCCTTGCACTTGCGAGGCAGGTGACAGAACCACTGAGCTAAATCCCCGGCCATAACTGCATTTTCTAAAAAAAAAACAAAAACTGACTAAACAGGTTGGAAGGAGTAGCTTCTTAGCAAGTGAACTATGGGAGACTGGATCATATGGATTTGGGCTCATGTTTGAGGTTGGTAGAAAAGTGATCCAGACTGTGGGAATATATTTTAAGCTAAAAACCACGTAACCCTTGTGTTGCCACCTCTGGCACAGGCCTCGATCATATTTATGTGCTATATATTTATGTGACTCATCTGTATTCCCCCCTTTTCAGAGTTGAAGGGCATCTCCCCAGTATTCAGGTCCCCCTGGAATGTCAGAATGTGACCTTATTAGGATATAGGGTCATTGAAAATGTAATTAAAGTGAGATCAAATTGGATTATGATGAATCTTAATCCATTGATTGGTGCCTTTATAAGAAAAGACAGAAATGCAGGTAGACGCAGAGGGGAAGACAGTGTGACGATGGATCAGAGGTTGGAGTGATGTAAGCCAAGGGACACCAAGGACTGCTGGTAATGCCAGAAGCTAGGAGGGAGGTGTGGGACAGATTCTCCCTCCCAGTCTCCCGAAGGAACCAAATCCTGCTGACACCTTGATTTCAGACTTACAGGTTCCAAAACTGTGAGGGAATTAACTCCTGTGTTTTTAAGCTTCTTGGTTTATGGTACTTTGTCATGGCAGCCATAGAAAACTAATACTCTCTATACATTTTGAGCCTTTTGTATAACCAAGATGCTTAACTTTTTTTCTACTTCTAGGAAAAAGTAAGTCTACAGAATTTATTTATAAACATAGGGCTTCATTCTCATATATAAGTTCTCACCTCTAAAAAGCATGTCTAGTTGGCATATGTTAAAGTTAAAAGGAAATTACCCAAACCAATAATTTTGTACAACTATGTCTCTATAGCCATTTGTAATATGTGTTCCTTATTTGAATTCTCCTATAGAAGAAACGGCACAACATGAATTCTATAAGTATATATTCACCAAAGTGCAGTATAAATATTTTCTCTTTGGTGAAATCAGTGAAGCCACTTGTAAAGGCAAGAAGGAAAATCCCGCAAATGCTACAGCAGTAAGTGGACAGAATACATTCCACTCTGTTAAAACAATGCCCAGGTGTATCTGGCCAGTGCTGGGGGTGGGAAAGAGGAAATAAAAGCGTATTTATTTTTATCTAGTAGTGAAGAAAATTCACTCAAATTACTTGGTCAATCACCAAAACTGGTTAATCAACAATATTCCTTGAGCATTTAGTCTGAGCTATGACATGACAATGATCATCATCATCATTATGAGGTCAATATTGATGCTTTTTTTCCTGTCAAACTTGCTTCATCTAACTCAGGATAGAGGGCATTAAAACTCTTAGAGAACAACTCTTAGAGAGAGTTGTGAGAGTGACAACACACAAAAAAAGGAGTCAATCTTGGCTTTTGAAATTTCAAAATAGATTTTTGTTTTAAAATGTAGGGTTTTTTATTAGTTACAGTGAGACCAAAAGAACAGGAAGCAGTTGGCCTTTGAAGGGCTCAGTTTGTTAGACATTTTTCAGACCCAAAGAGGAAGGAGCCAGGTACACCATGCAGGACCATGTGGGAAACACCTGGGACTTGAGGAGGCAGAGAGAGCGGAGGGAAAGCTGGGGAGGAATGGGAAGGCAGGGTGAGGAACTTTGGGATTGGCTAGTTTGAAGGGTTTCATGGGAGGGCCTGGGGCTCTAGGGCTTTCCATATTGGGTACTGGCCCAGGCTGGTTGGTGCTGGGGAGTATTAGTCCTGAGTGTGGATAGAAGTAGTGGGAGGTGAGGGCTTTAGATTGCTTGGCTTGCATGTGACAGGTGCACTCTTAGGTAAGTCATTTTCTGTCTCCAGGAATTATCAGTTTTAGGAAGGGCAGTCTCTCCAAGGTTAGCAAGGCCCCAGATGTCAAAACAGCAGAATTATAGAAAATGAAAAGGCATATGAATATAACTTCAGGTTTTTAAATTATAGAAGTGTTCACTAGTAAAACAAACTCCCATGTACCTGCCTTGCAGCTTCAGTAATTATCAACAAATTCTTTTTATTCTACCCCCATCTTCTCACCATCTTACTTGCCATTGGACTATTTGACACAAATCCCAAATGTCATAATATTTCATTCATAACTTTCTCTCTATCTTCTAAAAACAAAGGACTTTAAAATACAGACTCTCTCTCTCTCTCTCTCTCTCTCTCTCTCTCTCTCTCTCACACACACACACACACACACAGAGAGGCAGTATTACTGCACATTAAAATTAATGACATTTCTTTACTATCATCAAACATCCAGTCAACATTCAAAGTTCCTCTGTTGCTTCATATTTTTCAAGATTTGTTTAAGTCAGGATGCAAATAAGGTCCATGCATATTTGACTAATAGATCACTAAATTCTCTCTTAATTCTAAACGCTCTTCCTTAGAGCTGCCACAGTAGCAACATAAAGAAAAGGTAAAAGGGCCAGGGGTTTAGCTTATTGGTTCTGCCACCTGCCTCGCAAGCACAAGGTCCTGAGTTTAATCCCTAGTACGAAAAAAAAAAAAGAAAAGGTAAGAGTCAAATTTCACCTTTGGAGCTTCACCGTAGACTTTTTCTTTCTATTTTAACTGACACATAAAACTTGAACATATTTATGGAACCATGTGATGTTTTAATACACGTATTAAGAAAAATATACCTATCCCCTCACTTATTATTTCTTCACGGTGAAAAATTCAAAATCATTTCTTCAAGCTCTTTTTTTTTTTTTTTGCCATCATAAACTTTTGAATATCATAGCAGAGATAGCAGCTGAGAGAAAAGGTTTTGAGTCTCAGGTTTGGGGATGGCCTTTTCTCAGGGTTCCGACTGTGATGTTCATGCCATACGGAGCAGATGTGGAGGGGTGCTTGTTGAGCCGTTCCCCTGCCTCTGAGGAACTGAAAACATCTGGGCGCTGGGAGAAGGGTCAGGGCGGCTGGAAGGTCTGCAGAGTCAGGCAGTGGCTGTCCAGGCAAGAGTGCCGAGCACGCCTCACGCCTTGTTGCCAACGCTGCCTGTGAAGGGTATATGGAAACAGAATCGCTCAGCGTGTTTTGGAATCAGAGGCGTGGAGATAAATAAAGATCAGCCGAATGAGAAAAGGCAAAGTCTGTTTATTCAGAAGTTGTCAAAGCAAGAAAGTCAGCTACCATCAGCACTTGTCTTTCGGCAGTGACTCACAGTGTCGCATCGCATCCTGGGTATAAGCGCTGCTGCTCCCCTGCAGGCAGCTCGCCGCGATTCTTAGACTCCGTATCAGTAAATACAAAGTTTAAGGAAAGGAAGGCTTTATTAGAAAGGAGGATAATGGAGAATACAGATAGCTGCCCTGATAAGAATCAGGGTAGGGGCTCCAGAAAGATGGAGGATTTGTGGGCTCTTTTTTTCCGAGGTGCTTTTGTAGGGGGCCAAGGACCTTTGCCCCTACCTGGAATTTGCCCGGAATTTGCTACCCAGAATTTGATTGGCTTTCGGGGACCTCTGCCTACATCATCTCTTCCGGTGATCTATGGTCTTCCGGCTTCTATTTGTCCTTGATAGGGCCTTATCTTTGGGGTAGACAGCAGGTTGGCAAAGGGGTACCTTATTCATGGTTAGCTTAGAGTTAGTAAGGGGGCATGTGGATGTCTATTGTAGTCTATAATTATATGTACTAATATATATAATATATTAATAGTAATATATAATATTTATACTAATATATATTTGTACTAATATACAATACTAATTATATACTAATATATAATATATTCATATATAAATATTATATACACACCAATATATTATCTATTTATATACTAATATCTAATATATGAATATGTTAATATATACACTATATTACTAATATATAATAATATAGTGTATTTATATATATACTAATATATAATATATGTATATGTTATATACATTATATACACACACACACACACACACACACACACACACACACTGGTTAAGAGCTTTCCCCAAAGTTAGCCAGCCCTCTTCCCCACTTTCCTCCTTCCCCCGCCTTCTATTGGCCTTCTCTGTGTGCTGCCTGTCAGCTCCCTCTCTCTGGTAAGTCCCTAATGCTGCCTGTGCTAGCTTGTGTCTTTTTTACCTGGTTTTTCTCTTTCTCTACCCTATCCTTGAAATTATTCCCAGAGGAATTTCTCTGGTAAAGTTTTAACCCCTTCTAGTCAAGATTAGCCAGAGACCCAAAGAGGCCCCGATTCTGTTTTTTTGTCTACAGACCCCTGCCCCTACAAAAGGCAGGCAGAGGGGGAGAGGGTTCAGAGTGGGAAAAAGCCAAGGTGGAGGCATAGCTGGGTGGCACTGCTGGCTCCTGCAGGCATCCTATGTGTCGGTTGGGGGGGCATATTTGGCTTTCTCTAGTTGGCTACTGAGTTGGAAACAGAGACAAAATCAGGACCGCTGCCAGTTGTTAGTCAAGCCCTGGGACTTTGGGGCTGAGTGTGAAAAGGGATTACTGTTTGGCTTCCTGGATATTAGTCCTACCATCTGACTTACAGCGGGCTGGCTCTCTGAGCCAGCTACTGTACATGAAGAGCTGCTTTTCTGTGCAGGCTGCTGCAGGTTGTGGACCAGAGTTTCTTTAATTTTTAAAAAATTAATTCTATTGGTACATTTTAGGTATACAATATAATGACATTCATGATTGGAAATCTGCACCTTTACATAATTTCTCCTGGTTATTTTTGCCCATTGCCCTGCCTTCCCTTCAACCCCTCCATCCCTCCCTATTTACAAAGACTTTGTTTCCATTTTTCCATTTTCATATTAATTCTATTCCCTTCTTTCCTTTCCCCTACCCCTCCCACTTCCCCTTCCCCTTTGCCCCTTTTCTTCCTATTTCACATTATCTATTATACCTTTTAGTCCTTATTTACACTTTCAGTTTCTCACACTAGAGAAACTATTCAATATTTACACGTGTGCCCTATTTATTTCACTTAATGTGCATCCATTTAGCTATAAATGTCTCTGATTTCTCATTTTTCATGGCCGAATAGAACTCCATTTTATTAAAAAAACCACATCTTTATCCAGTTTCCAGTTGATGGGCAATTGGGCTGCTTCCAAGTTTTGGCTATTACAAATTGTGCTGCTATGAACATGGGTGTGCATATATCACTGTGCATATATCACTGTGGTATCACTGTGAATATATCACTGTGGTATGATTCTTTTAATTCTTTTGGGAAGATACCCAGCAGGGGAATAGCTGGGTCAAATGGGACTTCCAGTCCTAGTTCTTTGAGGTCTCTCCATACAGATTTCCACAGTGGTTGCACCAGTCTGCCCTCCCACCAGCAGTGGAGCAGGGTTCCTCTTTCCCTACAGCCCCACCAGCATTTGTTATTGGTTGATTTCATGATAGCAGCCATTCTTTCTGGGGTGAGGTGGAATCTCAGCATTGTTTTCATTTGTATCTCTCTAATGACCAGTGGTGTTGAACATTTTTTTCATGTTTATTTGCTATTTCTACTTCTTTCTCTGAGAAATGTCTGTTCATTTCAGATGCCCATTTTTGGATTGGGTCTTTAAATTTGGGAGGTCTGATTTTTTTAAGTTGTTTATAGGTTCTAGATAGTAGACCTTTGTCTGATGAACAGCAGGTGAAAAGTTTTTCCCACATTGTGGGAAGTCTCTTCACTCTGTTTGTGGTTTCCCTTGCTGTGCAGAAGCTTTTTAAATAAGAAGAGATCCCACTTGTTGATTGTGCTAGTTCACAGGCAACTGAGGTTTGGTATGAGAATCTTTTCCTACATCAAGTCTTCAAGAGTTCTACCTAACCTCTGTTCCAGCTGGTTCAGCGTTTCTGTTTTAATATTTAGATCTTTAATCCATTTGATTTTAGTTTAGTGCATGGTGAGAGATATAGGTCTAGTTTTAATCTTTGGCAAGTTGAAACCCAATTTTCCAGCACCATTTATTAAAGAGGCTATCTTTCCTCCAGTGAGGGTGTTTGGCTCCTTTGGCGAAGATGAGGTGGCTGAGGGTATCTGGAGTTGTTTTTGGATTTTCTAATCTGTTCTGCTGGTCCTCAGGTCTGTTTCTTTGCCAGTACCATGCTGTTATTATCACAGTAGCTTTGTAGTGTAATTTCAAGTTGGGGGTTGTGATACCCCCTGCAATGTCTCTGTTACCTAGAATTGCTTTTGCTATTCTGGGTCTCTTCTTGTTCCAAATGAATTTTTGGATTGGTTTCTCAAGGTCCATGAAGTATGCTGCTGTGATTTCAATTGGGATTGCATTCAATCTGTATAGCAGTTTTGGAAGTATGGCCATTTTCACTATGTTGATCTTCCTACCCAGGAGCAAGGGATGTCTTTCCATTTTCTGGTATCATTTTCAATCTCTTTTCAGAGTGCTATAGTTTTCCGAGGAGAGGTCTTTGATTTCTTTTGTTAGGTTGATTCCTAGGTATTTCAGTTTTTTTGGATGCTATTGAGAAAGGAATTGTTTGCCCTATTTCTCTCTCAGTGAATCTGTTTTTCATGTAGAGGAAAGCTATTGATTTTTGTGTGTTGACCTTGTATCCAGCTACTCTACTGAATTTGGTTATTAAGTGTAGAAGACTTTTGATGGCGTTCTTGGGGTCTTCTATGTAGAGTATCATGTCATCTGCAAAGAATGACAATTTGACTTTTTCATTTCCTATCTTTATTCCTTTTATTTCTTTCTCTTGTCTAATTGCCATGGCTAATGTTTCCAAAACTATATTGAACAAGAGTGGTGATAGTGGACATCCTTGTCTTGTTCCTGATTTTAGTGTGAAGGATTTCAGTTTTTGACCATTTAGTATAATACTGGCTGTTGGCTTTTCATAGATGGCTTTTATCACATTGAGGGAGAGAATATCTATTCCAATTTTTTGTAGGTTTTTTTTTTATCATAAATGCATGTTGGATTTTGTTGAATGCTTTTTCTGCATCAATTGAGATGATCGTATGTTTTTTGTCCTTCGCTTTATTGATATAGTGTGTTACATTTATTGATTTGCATATGTTGAACCATCCCTGCATCCCTGGGATGAATCCCACTTGGTCAGGGTGTATGATGTTTTTGATGATCTTCTGGATTCTATTTTCCAGTATCTTACTAAGGATTTTTGCATCTATGTTCATTAGTGAGATTGACCTATAGTTCTCTTTTTCAGTTGGGTCTTTCTTTGCTTTCGGGATCAAGGTGACGATTGCTTCCAGGAGTGAATTTGGGAGTATTGCTTCCCTTTCAATTTCATTGAAGAGTTTAAATAATAGTGGCAGTAGTTCCTCTCTAAATGTCTTATAGAATTTAGCAGTGAAGCCATCAGGATCTGGGCTTTTCTTAGTTGGTAAGTTTTTAATTATGTTTTCAATTTCATTGATTGATATTGAGCTGTTTAGAATTTTTAGGTCTTCTTCATTCAACTTTGGTAATTCATATGTATCTAGGAATCTGTCCATTTCTTCTTCTGTGTTTCCCATCTTATTGGCGTATAGGTTCTCGAAGTAGATATTGATAATCCTCTGGATTTCTGCTGGGTCTGTTGTAATTTCATCCTTTCCATTCCTAATTGCATGGATTGGGGCCTTTTCTTTCCTTTTGCTGATAAGGTTGGCTAAGGGTTGTCAATTTTGTTGATTCTTTTAAAGAACCAACTCTTGGCTTCATTGATTTTTTTGTATCATTCTCTTAGTCTTCATTGCATTGATTTCTCCTCTGATCTTTATAATTTCCTCCCTTGTATGAGCTTTGGGTTTGTCCTGCTCTTCTTTTTCTAGAAACTTGAGGTTCAGCATCAGGTTGTTTAATTGGGCTCACTCTGTTTTCCTAATATGAGTATTCATTGCTATGAATTTCCCTAGTAGGACTGCTTTCATTGTGTCCCATAGATTCCAATATGATGTATTGTCATTGTCATTTAATTGAAGGAACTGCCTGATTTCTTCTTTAATTTCCTCTGTGAACCATTCGTTATTCAGACATGTGTTGTTCAATTTCCATGTATTTATGAAATTCTTGCAGTTTTTTTGCTATTGATCTCCAATTTTATCACACTATGGTCTGATAATATATAGGGGAAGATTTCAATTCCTTTGCACTTACTTAAACATGTTCTATGAGTGAGTATGTGGTCTATTTTGGAGAATGACCTGTGTGCAGCTGAAAAGAATGTGTATTCTGATTTTGTTGGGTGGAACACTCTGTAAATATCTGTTAAGTTTATTTGTTCAAGAGTTTGATTGAGTTCTAGTATTTCTTTGCTTATTTTTTGTCTAGTTGATCTATCTATTTCTAACAGTGGGGTATTGAGGTCCCCCACTAGTCTTGTATTAGTGTTTATTTGATTTTTCATGTCCATTAGTATTTGTTTTATATAGTTGGGCATGCTAGTGTTTGTTGCATATATGTTTATGATTGTCATCTCTTTCTCTTGGATTGTTCCCTTTGCAAGGATGTAGTGTCCTTCTTTGTCTCTCTTAATCAGTGTTGATTTGAAATCCACTTGATCTGCAAAAAGGATAGCTATTCCTGCTTTTTTGGGGGTTCCCATCACATGGAGTATTGTTTTCCACCCTTTAACTTTCAGTCTATGAGTTTCTTTTTGAATTAAGTGTGTTTCTTGTATGCAGCATATTGTTGGATCTTGCTTCTTGACCCATTCTGCCAGACTATTTCTTTTGATTGGTGAATTGAGACCATTAACGTTGATGGTTATAACTGATACGTATTGACTTATCATTGTCCTGACTTTTTCTTTTTGTTGGATTCTCCCGCTTTGTGTTTAATTTCTTGTCATGCCTGATGGATTCATTCTGCTGTGCTTCCTGGGGTTGTGATCCTCATTGTCTTTTCCTAGGATATTGTCTAAAATTTTTTGAGAGCTGGTTTGGTATTCATGAAGTTCCTAGGGTGCTCTTTGTCACCAAAGTATCTTATTTCTCCACCAATTTTGAAAGATAGCTTTGCAGGGTACATCAATCTGGGTTGGAGGCTGTTTTCCTTTAGGGCTTGAAATACGTCACTGTAAGCTCTTCTTGCCTTGAGGGTTTGTGTTGAGAAGTCTGCTGTGATTCTGATGGGCTTTCCTTTGTATGTGATTTGTTTCTTTTCTCTAACTGCTTGTAGAATTTTGTTTTTCTGTTGGGTTTCTGGAATTTTAATTATTATATGCCTATGTGTAGCTTTGTTTTGATCAAGGCTATTTGGAGTCCTATATGCCTCACTTATCTGTATATCAAGTTCTTTTCCCCTGCTTGGGAAGTTTTCTGGCATCACTTCTGTGAACAGTTTTTTTATGTCATCTGTACTCTCTCCTGTTTCTTCATTGACTCTGATTAGTCTTAATGTTATTCTTCTTCACACTGTCTAGCAGCTGCTGGATTGATTTCTTGTGATCCCTTACTATTTTAAAGAAAATTTTCTTTTCCTGGTCACTAATTGCAATCTTATCTTCTATATCTGCAATTCTGCCCTCACATTGGCTCATTCTGCTGCACAAACTTTCAATGGAGTTTTTAATCTCCTGGAAATCTGTTTGCATTTGTTTAATGGATTTCATTTTCTTCCTATGGTGGGATTCTATCATGTTCCTCAGCTCCTCTATTTTTTAATCTGTGTCCTCTCTGGATTTATTAATCATGTCTTGCACTATGGGCACAATCTCTGCTGTTTTCTGAGAAATTATTTCTGATTTCATTTATTCTAGATCCTCTTTTGTTGCCAGTTCAGGGAGTCCAGGTGGATGAGTATCAGATTGTTCCATCTCGTTTCCTTTGTGGTTGCCTTGGGTGATCTGCAAGTCTGTTTTTGAGACTTGTTTATGTGTCTTCTCATTTCATTGTGTGTGGGGGGAGAGGGATGTGTGCTGCTGGTGACCATGTGGCTCCCCTATTTGGCACTGGGGATGGTGATATGGTGGCCTGGAAAGTTCATCTCCTCTGCGGTGGGCGCAGCTCTGCTCCTTGGTGCTGGGGGCCAGAGTTCTATTTTCCTACATGGTCCAGCTATTGTCTCTTTTTCTATTCAGTGTCTGTTATGTCAGAAAGGACACCTGCCTTGTGCTTCCCAGGGGGATCTTGCTGAGTTCTCCCTGCCAATCAGGAGTGACAGGAACAGAAAGTGACTCATGAAAGGACTTGAGAAAGGTTTTTGTGAGTGGCATGGGAAAATAGCCAAAGTGTCCTCTGAGAGTTAGCAAGAGCCAGAGAGGGCCACTGCCCTAGGAGGCCATGTCCTCGGAATAAAGGTACCCTACGTGGTTCAGTGACAAGATTTCTTACTCAGCATTCCATCTTTGCTCCCGAATGGTTTTAAAAAACATTTTATCTTTACTATTACAAATATTGTATCATTTCAGTCTCACAGTAGTGCTGGGCATTGACTGTATTTTCATATTTTCTGGCATTTGGGATTTAGGTCCTGCAGACTGCCCCTTCCAGGGCTAGCTACTTCTTAGATAGCAACCTGTACACATCCTACTATGTATCTAAAGATCTCTAGATGAATACCTAACACAATGTAAATACTACATAAATCCCTTTACACAGTAATGTTTAGGAATAATTACAGAAATGCTTCAGTACACAAACAATATTTTTAAGTATTTTCTATCTGAGGTTGTTTGAATTCATACATGCAGAACTCAGGAATATGGACACTGACTGTAGTAGAATTAGTCATGTTTTACATCTTATTGTTTAAGATAAAAATGAATGTTTATTTGAACTCTAGAATTTTCTTCCAATTTTGGCCATTAGAAGAGCCATCACAGTTAAGGATAAGGAAATTGTCCCTCAGTTTGGGGTGGAAGAATTGTGACCATTGTTTTGAAAGAGACACTGATGAAAAGCATCAGCCAGTGGCATGATTAGGAAGATGAATCTTAAATCAGAGAAATTCCCCATTGAAAAGCAATGCTCTCCCATTCAGCTTGTGTAACAGGTAACTTAGGCTGACACATTTGTGTATCACCTTATAAATAACCAAGCAGTGTTCTTTTTGATGAAATAAAACATTCACTACATTAACAAATTCTGAAACTTCAAATCTAAAATCAACAAAATAAAGACAATAGTCTGCCCATGCAATACTGGTTTTTGATATTATTTGGCATTAAATATGGCAATAATTTCTTCAATTTTTATTTGTATTCATTGCTTGAGGTTTTATGCCATGAGGTACTAACTCTGTTCTTGGCTATTGTCTTATAGAATAGGTTCATGATATAGTTTTGATTTGTCTTTATGTAGCTCTGTGGGCTGGAGTGTGCTTCAGAATCTCTGGACAGCTCATTAAAGCAGACTGCAGAATTGCACTACCTTCTAATCCAACAGGCTGGGATAGGCCGTGGTGAGAATTTGGATTTATTTTTCTCGGTAATGGCATTGGGAATTAAACCCAGGCCCTTTGCACTGAGCTACATCCCCAGTCACCCTTTTTTCTAGGGTATATATGTATATATGTGAGTATTTATAGACAAGATCTTGCTAAGTTGCCCTGGCTGGGCTTGAATTTGTAATCTTCCTGCCTCAGCCTCTCACAGTGCTGGAATTATAGGTGTGCACCACCACATACTAAGAACTTGAAGTTGTAGCTGTTGCTGCTGCTGTGTGGGGAACACACTTGGAGACTCACTGCTCTAAAACACTTGTCTATTTTCCTTATTTGTACATGACTTTTGATATCTTTTTTGAAATCTAAAACTGAAGCAATTAGGAAAGCTTAAGTGCATGCCATTTTATACTCTTTTCTAAAATATTACTTTTGATTGATTTTACATACAGTAGTAAGTATATGAATGATTACTGACAAGTTACATGTAACATTTGTGTTGCACTAAATTTCTCAGAATGGATTTTTCATGCACATGTATTAGAGTAAGAAATACTTCTATAGGGGCTGGAGATTTAGCTCAGTGGTTCCGCTGCCTGCCCTGCATGCACAAGGACCCGAGTTTGATTCCCAGCACACAAAAAAAAAGAAATACTTCTATAGAAGTCAGCAGCTGAATCTTGTGTATGTTTTAGGAAGTTACAGATAATATTATCTTTAATACACATTTCTGCGCTGGCAGTTTGTCAAAGAGGGGCTTGCAATTATTTCCTGTTTGTTTAAAAATTGATTTTTTTTTGGTACCGGGAATTGAACTTGGGTCTTTGCGCTTGTGAGGCAGGCAGCAGAACCACTGAGCTAAATCCCCGGCCCCTAAAAACTGATATTTTATGTCTCATTTCTGTATTGTAGATGTGGCTTCCTTAATGGTTATTTTAAAAACTTGATTATACAATGTTTCTAGGTAGCATAAACTTTATTGAATGTTATTTTTCTTGGTAAATTCAGCACTTTTGCATTATTGCTCAGTAAGATTTTTCCATTAGTATTATGAATAATTTAAAAATCAAAAAGTTAACTGTGATCATTAATCCAAACAGCCTGAGAATGCCTAGCATGTTTTATTAATTAAAATAAGACTTTTCATAGTGTCTTTATTAGTCTGGAAAATTCAGTTTTATAGCAACTGTAGATATAAATGGGCCACAAATGTGTCCAGAATTTAATTTCTTTAATATAGTGTCTGAATTACTTAGAATAGAATTTGAGTTAAATCTCAGGAATTAACACAGCAGGTGAAAAACACATGGTAGTTTCCCAGTCCATTATTGTGGGGATAATGTTCCAAGACTCCAGTGTATGCCTGGAACCACAGGTAGTGCCAAATCCTATAACAAGCATTGTAATGCCATGACATTCAATCTGATTACAAAGATGGCTACTAAGTGACTAGCAGCTGGGTAGTGTATGTATTGTGGACACATTGGACAAAAGAGTGATTCATATTTGGGGCAGGGTCAAATGACGGTGAGCAGGACAGCAGAGCAGTGCAAGAGTTCATTATTCTATGAAGCAACTGAAAACTTATGAATTGTTTATTTCTGGAATTTTTTGGACCACAGATTCTTGGACCACAGTTGACGGCAGGTAACTAAAACCATAGAAAATGGAAACTTGAATAAGAAGGAACTGCTGTGTGTGCATTTAAAAAATGCCAAAAGAGAGCTGGGGATTTAGCTCAGTGGCACAGCGCCTGCCTGGTAAGCACGAGGTCCTGAGTTTGATCCCCAGTACCAGAAAAAAAAAAAAGCCGAAAGAATTAGATAGTTCTGGCACTTGCTTACTATCTTGTTATTAAAGAAACAGAGATTCTGAACCAGGCAGTGTTTGCTGTCATTCTCTTAGGCCTGCTTCAATGCCTGAATATACTTTATTTATTGTATTTATATGGTTCAAATGAGCAGAGCCCCCCAAATTAATACAATTCCACCACTTGGACCATCCTCTATTGCAACAAAATTGAGAGACAGTGCCTTGGTATCAGTTTGTTTCCTTTTTCAAAGAATAGATCTTTGGCAATTTGGATATATTTGTATACTAAACTTAAGAGTATTACAACAAATATTTTGAGTTGTATAAGCAATGAAAGGAAAATATAGAGGTTTTTTAGGGTTGGCTCATTTAAATTTTAACAATAAACTATATCATAAATGTAAGAGCAGCCCAATGCTTACATTATATTTCATTAGAATTGTGATGTTCAAAAAACATTAAAACTTTTAAAGTCTTACTGGATAAAAATTTATGAAAATCATAATTTCATAATTTAATAATCCAAGAAATATTGGCATTTGTAATTCAAGTTCAAGATCTCTTAAGTCTCTTTGAAACATGCTCTTTATGCTCAAGAACCATATAGTTATTTAAACAGTATTTTAAAAGTAAGATAATGCTAATTTTATTACTTTGTAGTTATGTCAAGGACAGATCTTCAGATAAATACATATTGTTCTGATTCATTATTTTTCATTGCTGTGTATTTTTATCATATCATTCTTATAGTCAACAAACTTCCAGAAAACTTCAGAATTATTTTAATTGGTTTCCTAACTTTTTTTTCACAAAACATTCATTTTTACTATCATTTTATCTGTCATGATGTATTTCCCTAGAGTGATCCTGTATATGGGAATCTGAATAAAGGAAGAGTTTGAAGGACGGAGAAACCAACAGAGCTAAATCATTCTGATTGATCAAGTTAGGTGAGGACTGGAAATTAACCATTGGATTTAGCAGCATCATGGAAGTCAATAGTGAGGGTGACTTTTGGTGGAATGGCCGATGATAGCTGGTTTGGAGGGGGTTCCCCCAAAATGAAAAGAGCTAGCAATAGCAAATATAATAACATTTTAAAGAATTCTGCTAAAGGTGCAGAGAAATGAAAGGGAAGCTAGAAGATTAAGTGGGATGGAGAGAAGCTTTAAAAAATTATATTTCATGTGAATAATTATAGTATGTTGTGTGTCGGTGGGAATGATCTCCTAGAAAGGGAAGCATGCAGGTATGGAAGTGATGGGGACAGAGGCAAGAAGCATCCTCTGAGGAAGGGAGAGCAGTGGCCACTGTGTGGGAGGAAGGACACCCTGCAGTCCTTTACACTAGGGAGGAACAGTGCACACCTAGTGACCCGGGCTGGCTGGTGCTTGTTGGGGGAACAAGAGGGGATTCTCAGATGCTCTTATTTTCTCAGTGAGGTGTAAAACAATCTCTCTGGATGCCATGTCGACATTCTCATTATCCCTGTTTTACACGGTAATAAGATGAGAAATAAAGGAGGTTTGAATACCACACAGTGATAATTGTTTTGTTGGGAAAAGGAAGATTAGGAGCTAGAAGTTAACAGAAGAGCAATTTTTCCACAGTTATTTTTCCTTTAGGCATTTCAGTGTAATGTAAAAGTACTGTTTTTATTATAAGTAGAGAGGTATTCAACCCAAATGCCCACTGAGCAAATTCAATGCTCAATTATATCTGGTTTTTGCTTTTTTTCTTTAAAAATGCCCTTTCCCCCTATTATCACCACTACTCTATCCTTAAGAGCTCTCTGTACCAGTTGTAGTGGTACATGCCTGTGATCCGAGCTACAAGAGGCTGAGGCAGGAAGACTGCAAGTTTGAACCTGTCTCAAAATAAAATAAAAAGGGTTGAGGATATAGCTTAGTGGCAGAGCCCTTGCCTAACATGTGTGAGGCCCTGGGTTCAATCCCTAGTACTGGAAAAAACAGAACATTCTTCTGTGGTTTGGATCTGGGAAATCCCACAAGGTCCATGTGTTGAAGGCTTGGTCTCCAGTCTGTGGTGTTATTGGGAGGTGGAGGAGCCTTTAAGTGGTGGGACTAGTGGGAGGAAGTTAAGTCATTGGGGGTGTGGCCTTGAAGGGATTATTGGGACACCAGCTCTTTTCTCTTTCTCCCTCACTGTTTTCTGGCTGTGAGAGCAGGTCTCCTTCACCACATGCTCTTCCACCATAAATTCCTGCCATGATGAACAGTGCCACCATAGGCCTAAAGCCACGAGCTATGTAACCATGGACTGATGCCCCTGAAACCAAGAGGCAAAATAAACTTTTCCTCCTTTAACTTGAAACATCTCATGTATTTTACCACAGACATCTCACACTCTTTCCCTGTACATACTTTACCTTTTTCACATTCACCACTCAGTGTTATGAAAAAGACAAAACATTTTTAAGTAAAATAATTTGGTTCATTCAGTGGTATTTAAAAAAGTGAATGTGTTGGTGCCTTATTACTATGTTATATGAGAAGGTAGAGAATTTTATTCACCAGGACATTCTCTTTTTTGTTTTGTTTTGCTTTTTGGTGCTGGGGATCAAACCCAGGACCTTGTGCATGCCAAGCACATGCTCTACCACCGAGCTATATCCTCAGCCACCATCAGGGAATTCACAGGAGAGAAGGATTCTGTCTTAAAGAACCCCATGGTGTACAGTATTTGACAAAGTAGAGAGAGGTTTTAGATGAAGAGAGAAGGAGAAGAAACGGATTGGAAGGAAAGGTGTTTGGTAGAGTTTAAAGGGGTAGATTAAAAATTAGAAGAAGCTGAGGGATACAAGAGCTACTAAAGAACTAGAAAGAAGCAAGAAGAAGTAATAAAGCCCCTTGATTAGTCTGGGAGATAAAAATAAAACATCATGAATTATTATTTTTTTTTTTTTGAGACAGGGTCTTATTATGTTACTCAGACTGGTCTTGAACTCCTGACCTCAACTGATTTTCCTGCCTCAGTCTTCTCAGTAGCTGGGACTACAGGTGTGTACCACCATGGTTAGCTCATAACATTATTTTCAATTACTTTTGCTTGTTGGACTTTTATTTTTGAATTTATAACCTTCTTTGTACTGAATTATGTGAATCCCAAATATAATAGGGTTATAGTTATAATCAACAGTGGCCTGATTATTGCAAATTTTGTGTCGTAACTGATTGTGTGATAGTCAAAAAGATATATCCTTTTCACATTTATCAATCAATGTTATAATAAACATATGCTTAAAAAGCACAAGCATTTAAGTGAAGTGTATTGCTCAGTCAACAGGTTTCTCTTTTATTATTATCAGAGCAATGGTGTTAATTCTTTACTACCATGTTATTGTGCAAGGTGAAGGATTTTATTCACCAAGAAATTCTCATTTCAAACTAAAATGAAGCTTCATTTGTTATTTCATGTCCTCAGCTGCTGCAACTTTTTTTGATTAGTAGTGATTTTTTCTATATTGTGCTGGGAAATGATAATTTATTTAGAGATAGATGAATTTTTCCTTTTAGATTTGTCCAAAACTTGTTTTCTTCTAATTATTGTTACCATTTATTTCTATTATTGGTAGCGTAGTTGTGTTATTTTAGTGGTTTAAATTTTTTTGTTAGTATATGTTTGTGATACGTAATAATCTAACCATCATGGCCTGTTAGTGGCTTTAACATGTTTTTTAAAAAAGAATAGAGTATGCTTTGCTTGTGCTTTCCCCTCTTAATCAGTATGTGCTTATGATGGCCTCCAGAGTTATTAGTGTATTTTATATTTCAGATGTATAATTTAAAGGACTGTATGAAATGTGAAATAATGACTGTGCTCTGAGAATGTAATGGATAGGGATACAAAGTAGCCCCATAGCTATGCTTATTTGATACCAGGGAAGCTGGGAGACACATTTTCTTTTGAACTGAGCAGTGTTTTGTCTTGAGATCGTGGCATTGGTGGCAGTCACTCATCAGAGTTGAGCCCTGGGAAGCAGCTACCATGGGCATCAGACACTAGGTAGCTACTAAATGAGGCATCTCTTCCAATGAACTTCAGGACTCCTTGGAGTCTGTGGGAAGAGGGAAGAAAGCACATCCGTCCTTTCCCCAGATGGAGGGTGTGACTGTGGCCAGAACTGCCATCAGAGAGCTGGCGGAAAGGCAGGTGCCATCTGTGATGGCAGCTCAGCCCTGGCCTCTTCCCAAAGCCCAATATCAGCGCTAGAGTTGCCTGCAAAATTGGAGACAATAATTAGACCTCAAAACTTTTCCTGTTCTCTCAGAGATGATGACTTGGTATATGTAACAACATAGCTTTATAAACTGATGAAGGACTAGATGAATGTTCACTTACACATGGGGGTTGAAACTAAGTTCTAGAGCCAGGCCAGCCGAGTGTGAGGCTTGCTTCTGTCATTTACCAGTTCTCTGTCAGGGCAAGCTAACCAAATCCTCCTGGGCCTCAGTTTCCCCATCTGTAAAAGGAGATTGGTGACAGAACCTACCTCACAACTATTAGAATTAAATGACCTTGTGGAGGCAAAACACTTAGAGCATACAGCAAGCATCCGATAAATGCTATGGTTAGCATCATCCTCCTCAGTCATTTAAGTAAAGGGCTCCTTCATTATGTTTGAAACATTTTATCAAGTAGTATACCGGAAAGAACATTGGACTTGGAATCAGAATCAGTGGGTTTGATCCCAAATTATTCCTCTGTGATGCCTTGAACACGCTGCTTAACCCTGGAAACCTGAGCGTCCTTGCTTATAAAATGGGATGAGGTAATGGATGATGCGGCTTTCAACACTACATTGTCTCTTTCTGTAACTCCTGCTTCTTATAGTCACTTAGGAAAACTGTTGTAGTATTGAAGCTACACTAAAAGTATGTACACACACACACACACACACACACACACACCAAGCCCCTAACATCTTGCAAATAAAATCCTTCCATGTGAATCCACAGTATTTTGACAGGGCTATTCAATTGGCTCCTTGGATGTAGATTCATTTGAACACAGCCTTCAATGCTAACATCACTGAACAAACAACTAACCCTAAACACATAGGTTCTGAAAAAAATATTATCATCATAGTTTGAGTTATCCTGAATCAGGATAACTGATCCCAGAAATAAGAAAGGAGAGGACAGAGGTAGAAGAGGAAAGGAGAATGCTGATATTTACTTAGCTGAGTTAGCCAGGCGACAGGGGCAGGTCTGCCTGGGTCTCTGAGTTGGTGGTCCCTGAGGAGGCAGAGCCCCAGAACTGTCCCTACAGGATGGTCCCTGGCCACTAACCACCCCACTCTACTCAGTCTCCACTGGTCGGGGTTGCCTCGGGGATGCCAATGGTGCCATGTGTCCCAGCTGTGTTTGTGTCAGGGCAAGGGGGCTCCTGAGGGTTCAGGGAAGGGTCTGAGGCAAGATGTGGGGACCAGAGGTGTGGGCTCCGGCTGAGCTCTGTGTGAGCCTAAACTAGCAGAAACTGTCGGACAGCTGTGACCAAAATCTGAGATGAGCCAAGGGCATGGGACACAGGACCCAGAAAAAGGGCTTCTGTTCCTCATTAATATGGCCTCATGCCTGTTCCTGTTGGAGCTGCCCAATTTCTCCTGAGCCTCTGGCCGCCGCTGTGCCAGGAGTGAATGCAGCATGGGATAGGATGACACTGGGTGAAGGGCAGGGCTATCTGTCACTCTGTGGTAAAAGCCCTTTGATAATGAAAAGGAAGCAGAGTTTCTGCATTTGGGGCATTTACTTTGATTCAAGAGTATGGGAGTAGAAAGGATAGCAGATAGGCTAAGTCTCCAGTGGAGTAAGTTTAAATATTCCTGGCTTATAAAGTATAATGGAGGCAAAAATGATGTTTCTTCATTGTGAAGCTGTGTTTCCACACAGGGGAAAAGGGTGGGTCAGGACATCGGCCCTTCGTTCTCCATGTAAAAATGCCCTGTTCTGAGCAGCAGTGTGAATGCGTTCCTTCTAGTCAGAGGTAAGAGGATTTAAATCAGAGTGGGTTTTGGATTAGTTAATATCTGTGCTAATTTTAAAAGCTCTGTATTCTAAGGTATACAATGTGATGTTGTGACCTACTTATCTTGATAGATCTATATTCAGATCCTGCTACATCCTTAGGTGATTGCGTCCAGGAACTCTGCAAAGATATCATAGTTTTTGGTTGCTCAAATCTCTTATATAAAATGGCATAATATTTGCATATAACCTAGGCACATCTTCCTGTATACATCTCTGGAGTACTTATAAGGTAAATGCTTTGTAAGTAGTTGCTGTTCTGTACTGTGTTGTCTAAAATTTACATTATTTTTTAAAATTTATTTTAATTTTATTTTTTTATTTTTTGAGACAAGGTCCCCCTATTTGGTTCAGGCTGGCCTTGAACTCACTATGTAGTCCAGGCTGGCCTCAAATTCATGGTGATCCACCTGCCTCAGACTTATGAGTGCTGAGATTTCAGGCATGCACTGCCACACCTGGCTGTTTTTTATTTTTAAAAACATTTGCAAGCTGGGGTTGGTTGAATTTGAGGATTGCAGGACCTCAGATGCGAGCCCATGGCTATGGAAGTGTCAGGTATGTGTGTTTCTGTGTGTGCGTGTGCATGCACGTGCGATAGGCAGACATGATACAATCCAATGTCTTAGCTAACTGTTGGCACACGTTGTCTATCCTTTATTTTCATGTGGGCACTTTGGGTGCTTACACCTTTTGGCTATGGTGAATAAGGCTGTCATGGATATGGTGCACAAATGCCTGCTCTCAATTCTTTTGGGTCTCTATCCAGAAGCAGAATGGCTGGGTTATATAATAATCCTATTTTTAGTGTTCTGAGGAATGGCCACACTGTTTCCTCTAGTGGCTACTCTGTTTCACATCTGTCCCCAAGGGTCCAGATGTGTCCTCATCCTCTACACACTTCCTCTTCTCTGGTTTCTTGACAGCAGCCGTCCTAATGGACTCAGGACCCTCCTTCTCTTTTGACTGGTACCAGGAGTGAGGATTCCAATCACTTGGGACCAGTTGCCTTGGACAGTCTCTGGGTAAAGGGAGCCAAGTAGCTCTTGGCAGTGATCAAGGAAACAGGATACAAGATATATCGAGCTAGAAAATGCTTCACCATGCAGAAGTTAATTGGGATCACAGAAAATGGCTCATCATAGCCGTTTATTGTACTTTAATAGACTCAGTCAGGGTAAAGGGGCAACGAAACCTCTTCAGCTATAGTACTGTGATGGGTATGAAGAAAAGCTGCAGAGTACTTCTATCTTCTCCAGGAGTTCTGCAAGCCTAGAAAGTGGGGAAGAGGTAGGAGGAATGGCTTGGGGAGGGTTGGGGGGGGGTCGGTTTTCACTTTAGTTGCTATGAGTTACATTTTGGTGAAATACTTCCTTGAAACAAAGTCAGCTATAATTCTCATGAATGCTTACCAGGGAGCCTTAAGGCAGTAGGAGAAAAATCTTCAACCTATTGATGTGAGGTCTTGGGGTTCAGCTGATTCCAGTGCCATTGGCTCCAATCCCCATTACTTCCTTCATTTCTGCTAAGACTGATTCCAGGGTCTTTCAAATCTCGTATCTGTACTCACGGCTCACTCTCTTTGTACAAGTAGAATTTATTTCTACTAGAAGGGAAAGAAAGTACTATAATGATTCTATCATTCCCCTCAGTTCTCCATATTTTGCCCAAGAGCTGGGAACAAGTTTCCTGGCGCCCACTGGAGGCAGTGAAGGTAGAATGTCACACCAACATTTGTGAAAGGGAAATGCTTAAATGTGGGTGACAGAGGGCCCAAGACATTAACTTCCTCTCTTATCCATCACCACCTCTCCTTTGCCAGCACCAATGGTCAGGACTGGGGTGACTGTTAAGGGTTTACTTGTCCGCCTTCCTCCTAACTCATCTATTGGGGTCCCAACCCCCAGATCCTCAGAATACAACTGTGTATGGAGATGGGATCTTCAAAGAGGTAACTGAGGTAAAAGGAGGCCATTCGAGTCAGCTCAAATCCAGTGTGACTGACACTCTTAGAGAGAGACACCAGGGGTGTCGGGTACAGAGTCAGGACCAGAGGGGGACCAGCCTAAGGCAGCCACCTATAAGTGTTGTGCCCAGATCGCGATGTCCCAAAGACCACCAGGAGACCGTTTCCGATGTAAGCACACAAGGGTCGTTTATTCAAGCTTAAGCAGGGACTCTCAATTGTCACCGACGCAGCGGATCGAGATTGAGAGCCCCGAGCCTCGAAACTAGCAGGGTTTTTATTGAGTATACAACAAGCTTTGGTTGTTAGTAGCCAGGTGATTGGTTAATACTAAATACATATGAAGTGTAGGGTTTTGATTGGTTAGGCTTAGGGGGGGTTAAGGGGGTTACGTATAGATTTTTGCAAGGGAGAAGGGGGCAAAGGTTAGTGGTCGACTGTCATAAGCTGATGGTTAGCAGATCCACTGACTAATGGTCACATCTATCTTTTGTGGGCAGTTAGCCATTAACTGCTTACCTTATAGATAGTGTGTCCGGAATGTCCTTCCTGAGTACACAGATGGCTGGGTAATAAACTTAGGAATTTTGAGTGGATAAGCACAAATTTGAGAGAACAAAGGAGACAGCTCCAAAATGGAGTCACTCTGGCTCCACATTCCCCCCTTCTCATGGTGCTATAGAGGGCCAATCATGGGCCTCTGGGGGTTAATTCTGTCAAATCAATAGGTATTGGCTGGTATTGGGACCTGAGTACCATTAACTGAACAGCGTTAATTCGTTTTTTAATGAACGAAACTAGTCTATTAAGTATGCAAGGTCCAAAGGTTAATAGTAGCAACACGATAAGCAAGGGGCCCAACAGGGTAGAAATTAGGGTAGTGAGCCAAGGGGAAGAATTAAACCAAGATTCGAACCAGGTTTGAGATTGTTCTCTTTCTCGTTTACGTTTGGCGATGCCTTTTCTAACTTTAGCCATGGATTCTTTG
This sequence comes from Heterocephalus glaber, assembly GCF_053883595.1. Lineage (NCBI taxonomy): Eukaryota > Metazoa > Chordata > Mammalia > Rodentia > Bathyergidae > Heterocephalus > Heterocephalus glaber. The sequence goes on from NW_028258315.1 coordinate 13,101,676, forward strand.
ACTACTCTTGAATGATCTATATAGAAACAGCATTCTTCACCTAGTGCAACACAGAGTCCTCCTTGTTGAAGGAAAATTAAGTCCAGCCCCCTTCGGTTTTGGAGGACTACCTCTGCTAGTGAAGTTAAAGACTCTTGGAGGTGGGAGATGGAGCTTTCTAGCCTTTTAATATCTATATCTATGGCTGTCCTTAAGTCATTATATTTATTGTGTATTAGTAGCGATGAAACTCCCGTTCTTGTCCCAGCTAGTCCTAATCCTAAGAGAACGGTCAAAGTAATGGCCGTTACAGGTTCTCGCTTAACTCTGACCTGGGTTTCAGCCAGGCGGCTGGGGATGTCTTTTTCTGAGTGATATAACAACCGGGGGACTAATTGTACAAGTACACAGAAATCTCTTGTTTGTTTTAACACTAGCCCATGTACACAAGGGGTAAGTCCAGAGGAACAGGCCCACCACCCGTCGTAAGGGGGAATGAGATATTTAGGCCTAGGTCTAAGGATGGTTTTGTTACAAAGGTGTTGGTGGGAGGCCGGGACACTGCCGACACAAGTTCCTTGCCCAGTTACCGATTGTAGGGTCAGCCTAGCTGTCCCTTTTTGTTGCCATCTACATTGAGTCGGGCTGTCTGACTTAGTGAAATTGTCTAGATAAGCTACTGCTTCATAGTATGGGGGCTTAGTATCATAACATAGCCAGCAGGACTGAGTGAGGTCTGGCCTAGATGCATTTAGGGCTTTAAAGGTGTGAACCATCAGTTCCCAAAGGGGGTCCTGGTCCCGGTTATGATCGACTTTATCAATCTGGGTGATCATTTGAATCAAGGGCGGGGATGTGGAAGCGGAGGTTAAGTCTGATGGCCGTACGGAGGCGTTTGGTTTTGGTGACATAGGCGAGCTTTTTGGGGGAGGGGGCTCAATAGGTCTGAAAGGGGCTATTGGAGCTAGCGCCAAGTTTGGCCCTATCAATTGGGGAGACCCTATGGTGAGCGGCTCTGCCTTCAGTTTTATAGTGAATAACAACCCGGTATCATAACCATCTTGATATAGACGGAGTCCCCAAGTCTGGCCTGTTTTCCATTTAGTGTACCTTTTACCTGAATCCGTGAATGAAAGTCTGACCGGGTTACAGAGGAACCCGGTACAGGGGCCACTAAGAACTAAGAAATTACCACCCTTTTGATTTGTCTGCAGGCCAGGGGGCCCAGGGACTCTTTTTAAAGAAATAAAATCGTCCTTGACAGGCGGGGCCCAGGAGATGGTGCCCGTGGACTCACATCCCCATTTGGCACAATAGAACTGGTCAGGTCCCCCGCACTTGTTTATCTGAGACTGTGTGCGCCTTTCTCCCGGACAAACATAAAAGGGGGTGCTTTGTAGGATGTTTTTATCAAGAGAATGGCTACACCCAGGGTCAAGTCTAGGAGGGGCCATGGGTACTGGAGCCATGGGCAGGGATGTTCTATTAGTATTACATTGGCCTATGTCTTTTTTACATATTGGCTCTCCTCTAGGCCCAATTTTCCAGTTTTCAGTGTTCTAAGTCCCTGTGGCGAGCGAACACAGGTCAAAGTCTAGGTCTGGCCACCAGGTAAGTGGTGGAGCCACTTCGGATGAACTGTTAACAATGTTGCCCGTAGACGTACTAATGATCATCCAGGTTAAATTTAAGGGAGCATATGGGTTTTGTCCTCCTAGTGTCGGTGTCAAAAGTACAGTTACCATAATCACGATCGTCGACGACGTAGCTTGAGTTTGAGGGGATTGTCTTGGTCTCTGGACACCTGCCATGATGGAACGAAGTCTTCTAGGACAGTGTGAGGATCTGCAGGGCGAACGTGGGTGTAGTGTACCCACGAAGCAATCCCGTCGACCTTGAGAGCAGTGGGCGTGGTCAGGACTGTGACGTAGGGTCCTTTCCAACGGGGCTCAAGGTCTTTCTGCCGGTGTCTCCGAACGAAGACCCAGTCTCCAGGTCGGTAGCGATGGGGCTCAGGAGGTGGTCCGGTCTGGTATAAGGCTTCTAACTTAGGCCAGATGTCTTCGTGTACACTTTGGAGGCTTTTTAAAGAAAGTAACAACTTTTGGTCATCAAATTCAACAAGTACATTTGAGTGAAGGTTGGGGATAATGGGAGGGGGAATTCCAAACATGATTTCAAAGGGGGTCAACCCCATTTTATAGGGTGAATTGCGCACCCTATAAAGGGCGAAGGGAAGGAGAGTCACCCAGTCACCGCCAGTCTCTAAGGTTAATTTAGTTAAGGTCTCTTTTAAGGTTCTATTTATCCTTTCTACCTGTCCTGAGCTTTGGGGTCTGTATGTACAATGTAATTTCCAATCTGTCCCCAACACCTGTGCTAAGGTTTGACTCACCTTGGAAATGAAGGCGGGTCCATTATCTGATCCTAGCATTACTGGAAAACCGTACCTTGGCAGGATGTCTTCTAGCAGCTTTTTAGTCACATTTTGCGCTGTCTCGTGTTTGGTAGGAAACGCTTCTGTCCATCCTGAAAAAGTATCTACGAAAACTAACAAGTATTTATAACCGTACTTCTCAGGTTTTACCTCGGTGAAGTCCAATTCCCAATAGGCTCCAGGTCGGTTTCCCCTCAGCCTATTTCCTGGGTTGGCCCTATTGTGGGTGGCATTTGTCAATTGACAGGCTTTGCAGGTAGCAACAATATGTTCAATTGTAGAATTAGCATCACGGATCTTAATTTCAGCATGTCTCAGGAGATCTTGCATTTTCCGAGTGCCCATGTGGGTGGTCCGGTGTATCTTGGAGAGAACTTGTTCTCCCAGTGTTTTAGGCAGGATGACTTTACAATCAGAAGATTTCCACCACCCGTTGAGGCACTGGGGCATAGGTAATTGTTTTATCCAATTTAAGTCCTTTTCAGTGTACTGGGGTTTTTCTGGTAGGGCTGCACTTTCCGGATCGGGCAGCTGAGTGGCCAGTGTCAGATCAACCTTTAAAGCTATTTTTCGGGCCGTCTGGTCAGCTAGATTATTTCCTCTGGCAATTGGAGTGTCGCCCTTCTGGTGTCCTGGGCAATGGATAATGGCTAATTTTTTCGGTAGCCAGAGGGCTGTTAAGAGGGCAAGGATCTCTTCTTTGTTTTTAATAGTCTTTCCTTCAGCTGTCAAGAGTCCCCTTTCTTTGTAGATGGCCCCATGGACGTGCGCAGTGGCAAAGGCATACCGGCTATCTGTGTATACATTTAACTTTAGGCCCCGTCCTAAAGTCAATGCCTTGGTCAGGGCTACGAGCTCTGCCCGTTGTGCTGAGGTCCCGGTGGGCAATGGTTCTGCCCAAATGACCTCAGTTTCTGTCACCACAGCTGCCCCAGCATACCTGTGGCCCTCACGAACAAAGCTGCTCCCATCAGTGTACCAGGTGTTGTCTACGTCTGGCCATGGTTGGTCACTCAGATCTGCTCGAATTCCGTGTACCTGGGCCAGGATGTCTGTGCAGTCGTGAAGCGGAGCCTCTAAGTTCGGGTCTGGCAACAGTGTGGCTGGGTTTAAAGCAGCCGGGGCCTGAAAGACAACTCGGGTTGGATTTAGGAGTAAGCTCTGGTAGTGGGTCAGGCGAGCATTACTGAGCCATCGATCCGGAGGCTGTTTTAGGACTCCCTCAATGGCATGAGGGGTGGTCACGCATAGTTCTTGGCCTAATGTCAACTTGTCAGCGTCTTTGACCATTAGAGCTACTGCTGCAATCATTTTTAGGCACGGGGGCCATCCTGACGCAACTGGATCAAGTCTTTTTGATAAGTACGCCACTGGGCGGCGCCATGGCCCTAGATACTGGATCAGGACGCCCTTAGCGACTCCTTTGTTTTCATCAATGTAAAGGTGGAATGGCTTAGTAATATCAGGCAAGCCCAAGGCTGGTGCCGTCAGCAAGGCTGTTTTAATTTGATCGAAAGATTTTTGTAGCTTTTCTGTCCATTGAAAAGCCTGACTGTCTCTAGTTGCCTCGTAGAGGGGCTTTGCGAGCTCTGCGAACCCTGGTATCCATAGGCGGCAGAAGCCCGCCGATCCCAAGAATTCTCTGACTTTTCGAGGGGAATCTGGTGTGGGTATCTTAAGAACTGTCTCTTTTCTAGCATCCGACAGCCATCTCTGCCCTTCTCTAAGCACGTACCCCAGGTAGCTTACCTCGGGTTTGCAGATCTGGGCCTTTTTAGCGGACACCCGATACCCCAGCTCTCCTATGACCATCAAGAGTCTCTTGGTTCCATTTAAGCAGTCTTCCTGTGTCTCAGCTGCCACAAGAAGGTCATCTACATATTGTAACAGAGTTAGTTGGGGGTTCTGGAGGCGAAACTCACCCAGGTCTTCATGTAAGGCCTCGTCGAAGATGGTGGGAGAGTTTTTGAATCCTTGAGGTAATCGGGTCCACGTCAGCTGTCCGTTGATGCCTTGCTCTGGATCACTCCATTCAAACGCAAAGATGTGTTGGCTTTTAGGTGCCAGTGGAAGGCTAAAAAAAGCATCTTTGAGATCTAAGACCGTGTACCAGCGATGGCTCGGGGGAAGAGAACTCAATAGGGTGTATGGATTAGGCACTGTGGGGTGGATGTCTATAACCCTCTTGTTTACCTCCCGGAGGTCCTGCACTGGTCGATAGTCATTAGAATGAGGTTTTCGTACTGGCAACAAGGGGGTGTTCCAGGCCGATTGGCAGGGTCTGAGAATCCCCTGAGCAAGCAACCTCCTGATGTGTGGAGTTATTCCTTTCTGGGCCTCCAGGGGCATAGGATATTGGCGAACTCGTACCGGATCTGTTCCAGGTTTTATTTCTATAAACACCGGTGCCCTGTGTATAGCTAGCCCCATGTCTCCAGTTTCCGCCCATGCTTGTGGGAACATGGAGAGCCATTGTTCCATATCAGGATCAGGAGGGGCCCTCTTTTGATGTAGTAGATATTCATCTTCCAGGTTTATGGTTAGTACCTGAATGGGCCTTTCCTCTTGATTAAGGACTTTTGTGCCCCCGGGTTGGAAATGAATTTGAGCCCCTAATTTAGTCAGTAAGTCTCTTCCCAATAAGGGGTAGGGGCAGTCTGGTATAATCATAAATGAGTGGGTTACTTGGCCCACTCCCAAGTCTACTGTTTTTTGGGTTGTCCATGAATACTTTTTCATGCCTGTAGCTCCTTGAACCCAGGAGGTCTTATCAGAAACATGGCCACATGGTTTAAGTAGGACCAAATGTTGAGCCCCTGTATCCACTAGGAACTCGATAGGTCTCCCCTCCACTTTTAGGGTTACCCTGGGCTCGGGGAGGGGTGCCGAACCCCGTCCCCCCTAATCATTTAATTTATCTATAGCCAGGATAGGGGCCTTGGGGCGTCCTTTCTGTTGTCTCTTTTTGGGACAGTCTCTGGCCCAGTGTCCATACTCTTTGCAATGAGCACATTGATTTTTCCCCAACTGGGGGCGCTCTCTGCGTCTCTCTTTGTTTTTTCCTTCCACCACAATCTTTCTTAGTCTACGTTCACGTTCCTTCTGTTTTCCCGCAGTGGCAGCCAGAAAGATCCGAGCTAAGTTTCGGGTCTGGCGGTCATCAGCTTTTTTTCGTTTCTCCTCTGTGGTTTCTCTATTGTTATACACTTTCTCTGCCACTGTCACTAAGTCCTGAATACTCTTTTCTCCTAACCTATCTACTTTCTGTAACTTTTTCTTAATGTCTGGCACCGCCTGGTTGACAAAATGTATTATTACAGCTGCCTTTGTCTCAATTGCTTCTGGGTCCATAGGAGTGTACCTACGAAAAGCTTCCTGAATTCTTTCTAGGAAAGCAGCAGGGCTTTTATCTAACTTTTGTTGTATATCCCCTACCTTAGCCAAATTTGTAGGCTTCCTCGCTGCTGCTTTTAGACCTTTTAATAGAGCCTGGCGATAGACCCAAAGCCTCTCCTTACCTTCTGCCGTGTTGAAGTCCCAGTTGGGTTGGGACAGAGGAAAAGAAGTGTTGATAGTGTCAGCATTGGTGGTGGGTTGACCATTGTCACCAGGAACCAATTTCCTGGCCTCATTCTGGATCCTCTCTCGTTCCTCAGTGGTGAACAGGACCTGCAGAAGCTATTGACAGTCATCCCAAGTGGGCTGATGGGTAAACAAAACAGTTTCTAACAGGTTAATCAAATCTCTAGGGTTATCAGAAAAATTGGCGTGTTGTCGGCGCCAATTATAAAGATCACTGGTAGCAAAGGGCCAGTAATGATGAGGCTGGTTTCTATGTTCATCAGGGGGCCCTATTGCTCGCAGCGGGCAGACAGTTGAGTCTGCCGGTCCTGCCGGCGAGGCGGCGCGCCGGTGACGAGTATTTTGGGCGGGACCATCATGGTTGTCGGCGGCGCCCGGGGTGGGCTCCCTAGTCCCGGCTGGGACTGGGTCACCTCTTCCAGCCTGCTGTGGCGGAAGAAAGGGGAGGGAATAGGGGGGAGGAAATATAAGATCTTCTTCGGTCCCTCTCTGGAGGACAGGGTAAAGTGGCGCGGTTGGCTTGGTTTCGGTTTGTTTTTCATCCGCGCGCTTTTTAGGAGCCTTTTCATTGGCCGTCAGGATTAACTCCGGTTGCTGCTGCTGTGAAGGCAAAAAGAGCTTAACCCATGGGGGCGGGTTAGAAATCAGAAATTCCCAAACGGCGATGTAGGGTATCTGATCGGGGGGGAGGATGGCTTTACGAACTCTGCGAATAATCTGCAAATCAAAAGTTCCCTCGGGGGGCCATCCTACCCCGAGGGTGGGCCACTCCGAGCTACAGAGGGTGATGAACCTAGCCTTTTTAATTTTTAAACTTAGGTTACGAGCGCTCTCCCTAACTTCCTTGAAATGATCTTTCAGGAGGGAAAGAGGGGTAGTCACAGTCTGTCCCATCGTCTCAGTCCAAGTCAGTACAACACACAGACAAACACAACAGAAAAAAAACACGCGAGACAAAACCGCCCTCCGCCTGATCGGAGGCAATGCAAATGGGACGACGGCCTCCTGCCGTGCCGCGGGAGCGACCCGCACCGTCCCTCCAGGAGTCTCACTGACTCGTACTCTTGGGGCACTCCGTCCCCACCAGCGGAATCCGGAACGTCTTCCAGGATCCCGGGTCGGCGGCCCTTGCAGCGCGTCCGCCTAGACCGTCTGCCGACCTTCCCAGAAAATAGGCCCAGACTTTACAAACACAAAAAACACTCACCAGCCGGCATTGACCCTCCGGTACGGGAGTCCTGAAGGTCTTGGGATCCCGGACGAGCCCCCAAATGTTGTGCCCAGATCGCGATGTCCCAAAGACCACCAGGAGACCGTTTCCGATGTAAGCACACAAGGGTCGTTTATTCAAGCTTAAGCAGGGACTCTCAATTGTCACCGACGCAGCGGATCGAGATTGAGAGCCCCGAGCCTCGAAACTAGCAGGGTTTTTATTGAGTATACAACAAGCTTTGGTTGTTAGTAGCCAGGTGATTGGTTAATACTAAATACATATGAAGTGTAGGGTTTTGATTGGTTAGGCTTAGGGGGGGTTAAGGGGGTTACGTATAGATTTTTGCAAGGGAGAAGGGGGCAAAGGTTAGTGGTCGACTGTCATAAGCTGATGGTTAGCAGATCCACTGACTAATGGTCACATCTATCTTTTGTGGGCAGTTAGCCATTAACTGCTTACCTTATAGATAGTGTGTCCGGAATGTCCTTCCTGAGTACACAGATGGCTGGGTAATAAACTTAGGAATTTTGAGTGGATAAGCACAAATTTGAGAGAACAAAGGAGACAGCTCCAAAATGGAGTCACTCTGGCTCCACATAAGCTAAGGAGAAGGTTCTAGAAGAAGCCAACACTGGGGCCCCTGGTCTTCAGGAGTGTGAGAAAACAAACACTTGCTGTTCTCTAGGCTCCTGGTCTGTGGTGTTGTGTTATGGGAGCTCTAGCAAACTAATGCAATGAAAGAGGAAAGCCAGTTGAGAGCGGAGAGGAAGGGAAGGGATAAAAGGTAAAGGGAGAAGAGGAAAGAGGAGGGGCGGGAAGAAAGGGAAAGACTATCCACAGCCCACCAGGTGGAGAGGGCAGGGAGCAGGCAGGTTCTCTTTCTTTTCTGGAGAACAGAGTTAAGGAGGGGTAACTGCTCCATCTCTGAGGAAGGGGAGCTCTCACCAGCCCGCTCCCCACTCAAGCGTTAATGGCTGGCCACTCCTGAAATTCGGGGGCCTGCAGAAGGACCTGCCCAGGCCCGGGGCAGCCTGGCCTTCCTTCCTCGGTGCCCATCCGCCTGGGGGGGGAGGTATCAGAGAGGCCAGAGGGCCGGTGCTGCAGGACTGCAGTCAGAATGTCCCAAGGGGAACTCAGGACGCCAGCCCTGCCCAACACAGGGGACCCAGTGCGCCTGGTCCCGGGAGGGAGGATGCAGGTTACCGCAGGTCCTCAGGGTCCCGAGCCTCTGCCCCCAGGTGGGGCAAGTGCCTCGGGCACCAAAGTCCACCTGCGTGCCATGCGTGCCAAGCGACAGAGCCGACAGTTGCAGCTAGAGGTCATCAGCACCTGGGACCCGCAGGGAAAAAAGCCTAAAACCAGGAAAGGTAGGGCCTGGGAAGGCGGGGCGGGCGGGGCCCGGCAAGGTGACCCAGGGGCGAGAAAGGGCCGCCTGAAACTCTTGCTGCCTGGGGGACAGGCTGCCACCTGGACAGTGACCCTAGCGGATGCGACCCAACAGGACAAACTCTCAGGATGGTTCCCGGATATACCTACAATGATCTTGAAATTACCAGAAGGGACAGAACGCTTCATTCCACTCCGGCTGCCTGGGCCCCAGGGGCACCTAAGTCCTTGCAGTTACCAGGAAGAGCTATTCTTCAGGAAGATGGGAAGCTACCTTAGGAGGCGGAGCCAAGGTACAAGGAGAAGCTGGGAGTAAAATACACTCTACACTGGCCCTCTGCTTTGTGGGGTTCTCACCTCCCAGTGGATGCCTGAGAGTGCGGATTCTTTCAAACTTCTGAAATTTTCCTAAACATATAAGCTAATGACGAAATTAAATTTATAAATTAGGCACAGTAAGACGTTAACAACAATAACTTACTATGGATCTTAGCAGTCTCAGCATACATTTTTTTTTTCTCTTCTTGCCACTTTTTCTTTTTCTTTTTCTTTTTTTTGGTATTAAATTCTTTTATTGGTACATGGTAGGTATACAACACAATTACATTTCTCAGTGGGAATTGTACCTTTACATAATGCATCTTGGTTCTTATTTTTTCCCCATTCCTAGCCCTCCCTTCAACCCCTCCACCCTTCCCTATTTACAAAGACTTTATTTCCATTTTTTCCATTTCTCATCATTTTTTCCTTTCCCTTCTTTCCTTTCCCCTGCCCCTCCCACTACCCCTACCCCTTTGGACCTTTTCTTCCTATTTTACATTATCGATTATTCATTCTAATAATTGGTACATTTTAGGTATACAATATAATGACATTCATCATTGGAAATTTGCACCCTTACATAGTCTCTCTTGGTTCTTATTTTTCACCCTTGCCCAGCCCTCCCTTCAACCCCTCCATTCCTCCCTATTTACAAAGATTTTGTTCCTATTTTTCCATTTTTTCATATTAATCCCATTCCCTTCTATCCTTTCCCCTAGCCCTCCCACTTCCTTCCCCTTTGCCCCTTTTCTTCCTATTTCACATTATCTATTATACATTTAGTCCTTATTTACACTTTCAGTTTCTCACACCAGAGAAACTATTCGGTATTTACACATGTGTGTCCTATTTATTTCACTTAAGAGTAGACATCGGTGTAGGAAAAGATTTTATGAACAAAACCTCAGTTGCCCATGAACTAGCACAAACAATCAACAAATGGGATCTCTTCTTATTACAAGGCTTCTGCACAGCAAGAGAAACCACTAGCAGTGTGAAGAGACAACCCACAATGTGGGAAAAAATCTTCACTTGCTCTTCCTCAGACGAAGGTCTACTATCTCGAATCTATAAAGAACTTAAAAAGATCAGACCTCCCAAATTTAAAGACCCAATCCGAAAATGGGCATCTGAAATGAACAGACATTTCTCACACAAAGAAGTAGAAATAGCAAATAAACATGAAAAAAATGTTCAACATCACTGGTCATTCGAGAGATGCAAATGAAAACAACACTGAGATTCCACTTCACTCCAAAAAGAATGGCTGCTATCATGAAATCAACCAGTAACAAATGCTGGAGGGGCTGTGGGGAAAGAGGAACCCTGCTCCACTGCTGGTGGGAGTGTAGACTGGTGCAACCACTGTGGAAATCAGTACGGAGATACCTCAAAGAACTAGGACTGGAAGTTCCATTTGACCCCACTATTCCACTGCTGGGGATCTTCCCCAAAGAATTAAAAGAATCATACCACAGTGATATATATGTGCACCCATGTTCATAGCAGTGCAGTTTGTGATAGCTAAAACTTGGAAACAGCCCAAATGCCCATCAACTGGAGATTGGATAAAGAAAATGTGGTTTTTTATAAAATAGAGTACTACTCAGCCATAAGAAATGAGAAATTAGAGACATTTATAGCTAAGTGGATGCACATTCAGCATACATTTTTGTTCTTTCCTCATGAAGTCAGAACGTTCACCTTTCCACTTACAGGAAGTGGTTTAGCTGCCCAGGCATATCTGAAAGGCCAGCATCTCTACTCTTGGGCTTGGTTCTGTTATTTTGTTTTGTTTTTTTGGTACCAGGAATCGAACTTGGGACCTTGTGCTTGCAAGGCAGGTGCCAGAACCACTAAGCTAAATCCCCAGCCCTTGGTTCTGTTATTAAGTAAAATGTGGGATAGTTGACTGCGAGCACTGCAGACCTTGCCAGCCAATCCCACAACCCAGACAGTGAAGCGACTAATGTGTAGGTGGTGTATACAGCGAGGTACACCGGACAAAGGATGTTATCTCCCAGGGAGGCTGGCATGGGGTTGCAGGAGATTTCATCACACTATTCAGAGCAGTGCTTAATTTAACTTGTTGGAAGTTTTTACTTCTAGAGTTTTCCATTTAACTTTTCTTATTGTAGTTAACTGTGGTTACATGAAATGGTGGAAACAAAAACACAGATTGGGGAGGATTACTGTAAAAATGTGGAGAGATCTTAATGCTGATTTTGTTTTCTTTTTCCTTTTTCCATTAGGTTTATTGGTACATTTTAGGTATAAAATACAGTTGCATTCATCATTGGGTTCTTGTATCTTTACATGACATATCTTGATTCTTATTTTTTTCCCCATTCCCCTGGCCTCCCTTCATCCCCTCCACCCTTCCCTATTTACAAAGACTTTATTTCCATTTTTTTCCTTTTCTCATATTTTTCATTTTCCCTTCTTTCTTTTCCCCTACCCCTCCCACTTCCCCTATTCCTTTAGACCTTTTCTTCGTATTACACAATATCAATTATACATTTTAAAAAATCACAATATCAAGATTTAGAGGACATTATCACAGATTTTACAGAATTTAAAAGGATATAGAAAGCATATTATGAAAATCTTTTTTGAAATAAATTTGACAACTTCTATGAAGTACTTTGGAAGACAAATTAATGAAACTAACTCTGGAGGAAATATAAAATTTGAATAGCACCTATTAAAGAAAGTATATTCCTAGCTTGAAAACCTACCTGTATGACAACAACAGGGTCATATACATTTTAACTGATGAATTATATCAAACATTTAAAGCAGAAAAAAGAAGGAACACATCTCCCCTCATTTTAGAAAATCAACATTGTGCTAATACTAAAACTGGATAAAGATAATAGAGAAAAGTATGAACATAAATAAAAATTTGTTTAACAAGACGGACTATTAGAAGTCAGATCTGGCATTGTGTAGTAAGTAGTTTTATTATAGGGATGGCAGTGTTGGTTCAGCATTGGAAGATCCACCCCCAAAAGTCGTCATTTTAACAGAGGAAAGGAAAAAGCCATATGATCCTGTCACTAGTTGGAGAAAAAGTATTGGACCAAATTCTACAGCTGTTCATGGTAAAAGCTGTCAGGAGAGTAGAAGTAGAACAGAACCTTCTCAACAGATAAAAGACATGTACTCCATACTTCCAGCAAAAATGCTTTATATGAATGGAAAAGATACAATGCTTTCTCCCTAAGGTGGGGAACAAGGGCCAATATGCCTACTCTTCATGTGTCCATTAAACTTTGAAACATAGGCCCAAACCAAAATACTCTGGCAATAAAAAGAAACAAATAGCATAGGATTGGCAAGGTAGAAGTAAAGTCTTTATATGTAGATGAAATGATCATCTACAGAGAAAATACTAAGAAATCTGTAGGAGCCCCTAGAACTTGTATTTGAATTTAGCAGGATTAGAAAACACAAGGTCTATATAAAAATTCAGATCTATGTATACTTGCTATAAATGAAGAATTGGATATTGAAATTTTAAAGTTATGTAGTAGTAGAAAGGACCTGGGAAAGTAAAAAGAAAAAAAAATAACAGTGTTGGAAGACATTTAGTACCTAATTTTAAGACTTCCTCTAAAACTACAGTAATCAAGGCAATGTTGGCATAAGGAAAAAACATATAGATCAATGGAATAAAACAGAGAATCTAGAAATAGAACCACACATATATGGTCCACTGAGTTTTGAAACATTATTTAACATTAACATTTTATAGAACATAAACTCAACTCAAGAGCAGAGGAAAATATGTTTTCAACAAATGGTACTAGAACACCTGGTATCTGTATGTAAGAGATTAATTTCAACCCTTTATATCCATACATAAAAATAACTTGAAAGGATCTATGAACCTAAACATAAAAGACTAAAACTATAAAACTTTATGAAGAAATTATAAGGGAAAATGTTCATGAATTTAAGGTAGGCAAGAATTTCCTAGGATACAAAAAACATGATGTAAAAAGGAAAAAATTGATCAATGAGATTCCATCAAAATTTAGAACTTTAAAAGACATTGTTAAGAAAATGAAAAGTAGTTCTTAACCAGAACTTATTTATAATACATAAATAAGTTGACCTTATTTATGACCAGAATATATAAAGAACTCTTACAGCTCATTAATAGACAACCCAATTAAAAAGTAGACACAAGAAGATAATAAATAGCCAGTACAGCACAAAGAAAAGTGTGCAACACTAGAATCAGAAAAATACTAATCAGTACAATAACAAGATCATATTATACATTCATTAGGGAGATTAAAGTTAAAGGCTTTAAAAGAACAAAGGTCAGCTTAGGTGTGAACATGTTAGAACTTTCTAATACTGCTAATGTGAATGTAAAATGATAAAACCACTTTAAAAAACAATAGAGAAATTTCTTGTATTACTGTTAAGAACCAATAGTTCTGTTTTTAAGTTTTTACTTAAGGGGAATGAAAACACATGTTCACAATAGATTTGTACATTATAAGTTGACTATCTCTTATCTGAAATTCTTGGGAACAGAATGTTTCAGATTTTCATTTGAAATCCACTTGATCTTCAAAGAGGATAGCTACTTCTGCTTTTTTTCGGGTTGCTGTTGCATGGAGTATTGTTTTGCACCCTTTAACTTTCAGTCTATGAGTTTCTTTTTAAATTAGGTGTGTTCCTTGTATGCAGCATATTGTTGGTTCTTGCTTCTTGACCCATTCTGCCAGTCTATTTCTTTTGATTGGTGAATTGAGACCATTAGCATTGATAGTTATAACTGATACATATTGACTTATCATTGTCATGGTTTTTTCTATTTGTTGGGTTCTCCCTCTTTGCATTTAATTTCTTGTCATGCCCGATGGATTCATTCTGCTGGGCTTCCTGGGGTTGTGATTATTGTTGTCTTTTCCTAGGATATTGTGTAAAAATTTTTTGAGTGCTGGTTTGGTATTCATGAAGTTCCTAAGGTGCTCTTTGTCATGAAAGTATCTTATTTCTCCATCAATTTATTCTTAATTTTTTTCCAGAACCAAGGATTGAACTCAGGACCTTGTGCAAATTTTCTCCATCAATTTTGAAAGATAGCTTTGCAGGGTACATCAATCTGGGTTGGAGGCTGTTTTCCTTTAGGGCTTGAAATATGTCACTCCATGCTCTTCTTGCCTTGAGGGTTTGTGTTGAGAAGTCTGCTGTGATTCTGATGGGCTTTCCTTTGTATGTGATTTGTTTCTTTTCTCTAACTGCTTGTAGAATTTTGTTTTTCTGTTGGGTTTCTGGAATCTTAACTATTATATGTCTATGTGTAGATTTTTTTTTTGATCAAGGCTAGTTGGACTCCTGTGTGCCTCACTTATCTGTATGTCAAGTTCTTTTCCCCTCCTTGGGAAGTTTTCTGCCATCACTTCCATGAACAGTTTTTTATGTCATCTGTACTGTCTCCTGTTTCTTCATTGACTCTGATCAGTCTTATGTTATTCTTCTTTGCATCATCTAGCAGCTGCTGCACTTATTTCTCACAGTCCCTTACTATTTTAAAGAAATTTTTCTTTTCCTGGTCACTAATTGTAATCTTATCTTCTATATCTGAAATTCTGTCCTCACTTTGGCTCATTCTGCTGTGTAAACTTTCAATGGAGTTTTTAATCTCTTGGAAATCTGTTTGCATCTGTTTTATGGATTCCATTAGTTTCCTATGTTGGGATTCCATCATGTTCCTCAGCTCCTCTATTTTTTTTTTACCTGTGTTCACTGTAGATTTATTAATCATGTCTTGCACTATGGGCACATTCTCTGCTGTTATCTGAGAAATTATTTCTGATTTCATTTTTTCCAGATCCTCTTTTGTTGTCAGTTCATGGAGTCCAGGTGTTAAGAGTATCAAATTGTTCCATCTCATTTCCCTGTGGGGTTGCCTTTGGTGATCTGGAAGTCTGGTGTTGAGGCTTGTTTACGTGTCTTCTCATTTCAACAGATGCAGCCTGCTGTGCCTTTGTTGAGGCAACTTTTTGTCTTCAATTCTCAGCAAGCCACAGAGCTGCCTTTTCTCTGCTGTTCACCAGTACACTAATTCCTGGGTTCAGAAAGGTGGACTTCTGGATCCCTGAGCTGACCTGTTGACTGGGTGGGCTTCTGGCTGGGGCCTGTGCACACTTGGGATGATATCTAGGTGTGCCACTGGCTAGGGCCCCTATGTAGCTGCTGTCTGCAAAGGTCCTTGGCTGGGGCTGTGCAATCCAGTTCTGTTGTGTGAGGAACCTTCTGGCTAGGGTCTCCTGCACTTACTGATGGTATTGGGGTGAACCTCTGGATGTTGCTTGTGTGCCTGGGCAGTTCTTTTTCAGGCAGGCCCTTGGCTTGGGCTGGTGTTCCCCAGCCTCTGGGGTCAGGGTGGAGCCCTGGCTGGGTTCTGCTTGTAGCCATGCTGCTCTGGTCCATACCGCGGCTCCCCCAACGAAGGTGGACCTTTATTGCAGAGATTTTCTTCACTTTTCCAGTGGGCTTTAATTTTCATCAAGTGGCCTCAGAGAGACCCTCTTTCTGTTTTTCACTTCTACTGTATCTTCTCAAGCTCAGAACAATGTCCTTTATGACCCCTGCAACTCTGCAGTGTGGATCTAGGTAATGGCTCAGCACAGCCGGGTAGTGGTGGGGGTGCACTGCCGCCCATGCAGCTCACCTCCTCGTTGCTCTGGGGTGATGGTACGGCAGCCTGAGAGGCTCACCTCAGCGCTCTGGGCCTTAATGCTGATTTTGTAAGTCAAGTAACTTCTGTGACATTAAAACTAATAAAATAAAAATGGCTGAACATTGACTGCTTGTGATATGGGAGTGAGGTGAAAAGCATAAAACTGCTGAGGTTTATTTATGTAGGAGGAAAATAAGACACTAACTTTGAGTTTAAGAAAGAGGGTTACTTCCCCAAATGTAATCACCAGAAGATAGAAATAGGATATTTCTGTTTTCAAATCAATCAGAGGGGAAACAATTGGTAAAAAATACCTTCAATTAATCCCCATAAAGCGAAGAGGAGGAACACATACACATAAACACACACATACACACACACACACACACACACACACATGTGAGGCAGAGAGAAAACACCAAGCTAGGCATGGCGGCACACAACTCTGTAGTCTCAGAACTCTGGGAAGCTGAGCAGGAGGAGGACAAGTTCAAACTCAACCTTGGCAACTTAGTGAGCCCCTGTCTCAGACAAAAAAAAACAAACAAAAAAACACCAAATAAGACAATGGAAACAACTTAAATATACCAGTAGTCACAATAAATGCAAACAGACTAACCTCTCCAGTTGAGTAGTATTCAAATCAGACAAAAAGCCATGATGCAATTATATGGGGTTGTAGTGATGCACCTAAAATCTAAGGACAGAGAGATTGCAAATAAACCCCTAAAAGAAAAGGAAGAAAATATACATTGCAGGTAACATTCTTCTCTGTTAGAGGCAGAATTGCAGAACCAGGCTGAACGCTCTGTACCTCCTGCCCAGATCCTGGCTCTCCTGAAAGTCGTGTGGCGGTCACTCCTGAAGCCTGGGAGGTGGTGCATGGTCCCAGGACTCTTGTGGCTCTTACTGGTGGGGGCACGCAGGGTCCCAGTGCTGGAGCCCCATCACCACTCCGGTGGGATCCTCAATAGGCATGGAAAGTTGGTTTTCCTCTCAAGGCCTAAGAAGTCCCTGATGACAATGAGTTTCAAGTGTCAAAGCAAAAAGGTTGTCAACGTCACATTGTATACCCAGAAAACCTGTGTTCCCAAGACAAACTTCGTTCTTGTTATCCTATTTGAAACTGCACCTTTCCCTCCTCCCTTCTGCCCAGCCTCTCTGATCCTTCTCTAATTTTCTCACAGAACTTTACTGCATCTGAGATATTGCATATTTTTCTTAACTGTTGGCTTCTTTTCTTCTTCCTCCCCATCTCAGTAGACTGTAAGCTTTGAGGGCAGAGATTCCCAGAGAGTGACACAGAATCCCCTGATAAGTATGTCTGGGGCCGAGGGTGCTACATCAAAAAAAGGATCTTAAGTCCACAGAAGATGTGCAGTGATAAAATAACCACAGAAACTTTTTAAACACTCCTGTTATCCACATTATTTCTGGATTTAGTCCTTGCCTAGCAGCTGGTGTTGGCCTCCCTAGGGGAGCTCAGGCCCTGGCTGCTTCTCCCTTCCATCACAGCCCAGGAGGCCCTAGCACAAACTGGCATTTATTCCTTACCAGGTAAGAGGGTTGTTGTAGGAGAGATTGCTAAAGACAAAGTTTTCTGGTTCCTTGCCGGTTGACAGTGAATTAAAATTGAGATGATGCATTTCTGATTAGGTTGCTATTTCTCCCCCTGATGTATAGATTATATAGTAACATAGCACTTCCAGAAAACCATGATAAACAGTGATTTCAAGGCTCGCAGTTGTGTATCTAGTGGGTTTCCAGTAACTCCTCAAATTCCTCCTTCTGGCTCAGTGTGTAGCTAAGAGTGTGTGCCTGTGTGTGTAATGAGTGTGTATATATGGGGATGTGCATCTGTGAGTTCATGCATGTGTGAGTGCACGTATGAACATGTGCAATGTATGAGCACATGAGGTGTGAATCTGCATGTGACCATGGGGGATGTATGTATATCAGTATGCATGTGAGCATATGGCACATATGTCCATGAGCCTGTGAGTGTGCATAAATGTGTGTGTGTGAACATGTAGGTCCTATATACATGAGTGAGTGTGGAGGGTGTGTGTGTGTCAGTCTTTGGGAAATCACATGTTATGGTTTGTATAAAGCATCATGTGATCGTGGGCAGGACCTTCGGAAGGTGATTGGACAATCTGGGCTTATTCCTGACTTGCTGTTAGGAGGCGGGGCCTGGTGGGAGCAGGCTTTCTTTCTCCCTGGAGGCTTTCTTCTTCCATTGGCCCCATGTGACTGTGGGCTGCTGTGGCCCTCCCCTTCCGAACCTGCACCGCTGGACTGCTGCTCCGACTTCCTCTGGAGATCAGGGAGCTTCTACTCCCGCCCACCGCCCTGGTCCATGCCAGCTCCTGCCTGCCTGAGCCTCCCGAGGAAGAATTAGTGGTTCTCTCATTTGGATATCTGATATCTGTTTGATAGAACCATATCTTTTCAAAAAGTCACTATTCCACATAATAGTGTGTGCATAGCCACCTTAACATAGCAAATGTGCTTCTATTTGTATAAATTATATTATAATGGCTGATAATAAATATTTTCCTCGATTGTGGCTTCACAGTTTTGGTCCTTAAAACAAAAAGCTGATACTTCACACATGAGGACACTTTTCTTCTCTGGAATTTTCTTTTTGGTATTTATAAACTCCCCTTTGGATACCCTGTCTCCCCCATCCTTCTGGAGCAGAGTATATTCAGCTTTTGGAAACAATACTGACTAGTTTTATAGTTTTTCTGGTTCTTTTCTCCTCTTAATTGCTCTTTGGATTTTCTCCAACATATTAGCATTTATCTCCAATTAAAAGGTGCCAGAAACATGGCCATATTTCTTCCCCTCACTTAGAGCTCAGCTAATTTACTTCATAATCGAGCCAGTCCCCATCTAACTCTGAATACAGCCAATTGAGCTGTGAATAAGACAAAGAACCAAACTTCATACTCCAGAAAGGCCATTTTATAAGGAATGGAGTACATTTTAAAATCAGGACTTGCAGTCTTATCTGTAACATGGTGGTCTTCAAACTTTAGAATCATCTGGAGATCTTAGTACGAAAGGGACAAGTCTGGGCCCACTTCATGCTAAATTAGAATCTTCAGGGAATAGGGCCCAGGCAAGTCTGAGAACTGTGTTCACAAAATGTAAATAACTGAAGATAAAGGGCCTCTTTCTGTAGCATAGTGATCTTGTGTTTGAACTTGTAACAATTTGATTTTATTCATTTCAGAAGGGAAAGAAAGTAAGAGAGGATGAACAATTAGCAAGAGCAAACCTCAGGGCCTTCGAACTTGCTGATTCTTCTGCCTGGAATGCTCTTTCTCTTTGCTGATTTTCTGTCTTCTGTTCATTCAGTGTTCACTAAAATGTACCCTGGTCAAAGAAGGTTTCCATGATGATCTAATCTGAAGAAACACCCTCTCTTTTTCACTCCTACCTTCTATGCTCTTGCTCTGTTTTGTAACCTTCCTGATACCAATCACTGTCTGAAATTATTTTGTTTATAGATTACTTATCATCTCTCTACTGCTTCTGGAATACACTTCCTGAATCTTCAAGCCTAGGATAGCACCAGATATATCACCCATGCTTAAACATGAATGAATAAAGCTGGGTGTGGTGGCACACACCTGTGATCCTAGCACTAGTGAGGCTGAGGCAGGCGAAATGTGAGTTTGAGACCAGTCTGGGCTACATAGTGAGATTCTGTCTCACAAAAAGCCAAACCAACTCAAGCCAAGCCAAGCCAAGCCAAGCCAAGCCAAGCCAAGCCAAACCAAAACAAACCAAGTCAATGAATGAATAAGTATGCTAGGTTTATCACACACATGATTTCACTTTATCCCACAGCAACCTAGTAGGGTGGATATTATTATCAATCATGTTATAGATCAGGAAATTGAGGCTCAGGTCAATAAAGTCACTTGCTTTGAAGTCACTTGGTTAGTGGGTTGTGGAATTGAAACGTGATCCCAGCTAAGCTGGGCCTGAGTCTGTTTCTTCTAGTAGCTTTTATGAAGCAGTAGGAGGCACTGTGCCTAGAGAACAGAAATGCAAAGTATCACCACGTCGTCAAGATGCCCTGTCTCAGTGAGGGGACAGATCTGCAAACACTGATGAATAATGACAGGCGAGGTCTGGAAGCTGTGACCACAGCTAATAGGGTGATGGCCAGTCTGTGAGTCCAGGACACCGCTGTGTCTCAAAATGGCTCCACCATGCCATGAGTTTTCTAAATACCCCTGTCTTTGCCACTCCGCAGAGGGCGAGCCAGTTACAAGGTCTCCGGCTTCCAGCTCACCCCGCAAGGAAGGCCTATGGAGATGCGTGCTCAGCTGTTTGCCGCAGACAGGCTGCCGTTCCTCCTCCGTTGCTCCACTGCAACCACCCTCTGGCTTCACCTGTGTCCTCTCTGATCTACTCTTCAGCTGCCACCCATTCTCATCCATGGTGGAGCAGCCAGCATTCAGATGGTGTCTCATCTCTCTGTGCCGGGCTCCCCATGGTCCCCCAAGCTCATGTGTGGTCCACAGCCCTGGACGGCCCCATTGCTCTCTCACTTCTCAGCCTCTTCTCTGACTGTTTCCCCGTCACTCTGTGTTCCAGATTAATATGGTGTCAGTCCTGGTGCACACCTGTAATCCCAGCACTCTGGGAGGCCGAAGCAGGAGGATCATAAGTTTGAACCCAGCCTGGGCAACTTAGTGACTTAGTGAGACCTTGTCTCAAAATAAAAAATAAACTAAAAGGAGACTGGGGAGGTAGCTCAGCATGAAGGCCCTGGATTCAATTCCCAGTATATAAAAAAGTCATCAATCCTCGCCTCCAGAGC
Source organism: Heterocephalus glaber (assembly GCF_053883595.1). Taxonomy (NCBI): domain Eukaryota; kingdom Metazoa; phylum Chordata; class Mammalia; order Rodentia; family Bathyergidae; genus Heterocephalus; species Heterocephalus glaber. Next base: position 13,122,143 of record NW_028258315.1, read on the forward strand.
TTAGCAATACTGTTCTTAATTCCTGGATGTTTTTCTGCCCTCACTTGGGCTGAACATCTCCTCTTCACCCAGGCAGCCATTTCTTCCCACCAAGGCAAATGAAGGGCCCCCCTCCTGCGTGTCCCCAGTAAATGGTCCCTTCTGTGTCGTCACACTTATCCTGCCACCGTGACTGCTTGTCTGTCCTTGTCCTTGAGGACACGTTCATTGTTGTACTGTTACTGCTCCTAGTGCGCCTGGCATGAAGGAGGTGATTTACATGGAGGAGGTGTGTTGTTTTTGTTTTTGCTTTGGGGGACAGGAAAGCAGGTTGCTGGTAACATAAAAGGAATGTATGGTGATGGGATTTCAGGCAGGAGCAAGGGACCTGCTTTGACAGTAGAACTCTGGCTCTCTGGATTAGTCTGGTGGGGCTTCTGTAATGAAGTACCACTGACTGCTCAGTCTAAATGACAGAAATGTATTTTCTCACAGTCCCAGAAGTTCCAGACCAAGGTGTCAGCATGCTGGGCTTCCTTCTGAGGTTCTCTCTGTCCTTGGCTTACACATGGCTGCCTCCCGGCTTCTCCCTGTGGCATCCAGTGGCCTTTCCTCTGTCCACACACATCCTTGGTGTTTCATCCTCTTCCTATTAGGACACCAGTCCTGTTGGTCCTGAGGCAGGAAGATATTGAGTTTGAGGCCAGCCTCTGCTACCTAGTGAGACCCTATCTCAAAAAAGAAAAAAAAAAAAGAATGAGGGAATGAATAAGTATGCTAGGTTTATTGTCTACATGATCTCACTTAAGGCCCACAGTGACCTATGGTCCTTATTTTAACTTTAACTTGTTTCAATTTAACTCTGTACGGGCCTTATCTCCAAATACAGTCACATTCTGAGGGTCTTAGGGCTGGGACATCACACTATGATGTCCCTTACAGGGACACATGTCACTCCATGACACTCTGGCCTCCACGTGGAACAGCCAGAGCTCCCTGGGGGATGGGCTGAGACTGCACTGAGACTGCAGGGCAGGATCGCTTCTCTCTTATCTACTTCCAGTCTGCCTGGTTTTCTTCCGGGTGTATCCGAGAGCAGTAACAGACTTACTCCGCTCTGCCTGAGAATCTCTTTCTGGAGAGTCTTTCTATGACTTTCCAGTCACACACTTTCCAGGGCACAGTGGCTACTTACTGCCCCAGACCATGCTGCAGATTCTGATCTCTCTTAGGCGAGCCTCTGGCGAAAAGTGAACGAAGGCCTTGTGCTCTAGAGGCTGCACTCTTTATAAAGAAAGATGCAATAATATCAGCAGTCTGAGGGCACTATTTGTATAACCCTTAGTAGTTGAAAACCTCAGAACAAAGATTGGCTGACAAAGTTGCAACTACTGTGACCCATTTTATAAACCTATATTCTCTTTCTTTAGTTCATTTTTGGAGTCATTACATTGCTAAAAACATCTGGGACCTATTTTAGCTCTGGGGCTTCCTCTCCAGCAGACGGCCTGCTTTGCTGACTAACAGAATACAGGCCTGTCCACCAAGTGAAAATCCAAAAGTTTACCATGCATATGTGGCTTTCTATTGGTAGATTTATTTTATTTTATTTGTACTTGAGATTGAATCCAGGGCCATGACACTGAGCTGCAGCTCCAGCCCTTTCTTACTTATTTGAAACAGCATCTTCCCAAGTCACTAACTGCCCAGGCTTAAACTCGAGATCCTTCTGTCTCAGCCTCCCATAGTGCTGAGATTACAGACACTTGTTACCATGTTTGGGTAAAACTTAGTTTTTTTTTTTTTTTTGCTTAAATTCTTTTATTGGTACATTTTAGGTATACAATATGTTTACATTTATCATTGGGTGCTTGCACCTGTACATGATGTATCTTGGTTCTTATTTTTCCCCCATTACCTGTGTGCCCTTCACCCCTCCATCCTTCCCTATTTACGTACTTCGTTTCCATTTTTTTTCTTTTTTCATAATTTTTCCTTTCCATTTTTCCCCTTCCCCATCTCCTCCCACCACTCCTACCCAAAACTTAGTTTTTGATAGCTCATGTTATTTGACAACTCTTTTAAGATAAGAAGAATCAAGTCTGACTGGTGCTTGCATTGTAGACAGCAGAAGAGCTCAGGGTACTTAGGAAGTAATTTAATTAGGTTTTGTTGAAGAGTATGGGCAGAATGCAAGTTTGAAAACTAGTGTTCTTACCATGTTTCTCGGTGGCCTCTGGATCCAGTGTAGTCTGGGTGCCCACAGAAGACCCGTTCAGGTTGTCACAGAAGCTTCTAGCTCCTCTGGTGTCTGCCATCCCATCTCCTGCCTTCCTCCAAGGGCTTCTTTCCTTCTCTGAGGGCTGCCAGCTGTTGTGTGGTGAGGTATTCGCTAATCACAGCTGGTCCTCTGTGTGTTGCGCCAGGAATTTGAGTTGCCCTGCAGTCACTGAAGTGAAGAATCCCATTTTGGGTTGACAGACTGTGCCAAACGAGATGTTAGCCAAAGCAGACTTAAATCGAAACATGCAAAAGCTCAGGGACTTCCAGGCTTACCGACTCCCAGTCACACAGTCCCTTAAGTAGAGGTGACCTAAAAGCACAACATGGCTTTTTTATTAAACCAGCATTGGATTCACTCACTCACTCACTCACTCATTCATTGAATATTTACCCAGCCCCATGTTAGGCGTTATACCTGAGCTTGGGCTAAAGATCAATAAGATGCTGCTTCCATCTTCTAGGATAGAGACTGGGAAATTGTTTTCTGAAAGGAAAGAGAAAAAATACTTTAGACTTTGAGGACTGTACCGTCTCTGTTAACACTAACTCACTGCCACTTTCTCTTTCTACTTTGCCCTCTTACTTTAGCCATTACTGTAATTATTTTAAGAATATTCCAATGGAGGCTTATTTAGAATATTCAAGAATGATCAAATCTCAATAATAAGGAAATAGTTAAATACAATGTATTTTTATTCAACAGTGAAACATTTTGCCATCATTAAGAGTCAGGTTTTAAAAGAAATTATTGTCAGAACATGTTTACAATATAAAAGTAACAAAAATGCTTAGTGATTTACCTTATAATTCCAGTTTTACTTAATGTATACATGTACATCCACTAATGAAACATAGAAATATACTACAATTTCAATAATAGACTTGTCTAGGAGGCAGGATTGTAGGTGATTTTAATTTTCTTTATTACTGCACAGTATTCTTTGGTTTTGTTTTATTTCCCCCAATTTTCTGCATCCAATATATACTTCATTTATAAGCCAGAAAAATATTTTTATTTTTTGCAGTGCTAGAGATGAAACCCAGGGCCCCATAAATGCTAAGCAAATGATTTAGCCACTGAGCTAAATCCTCAGCCCCTAGGAAAAAAAGGTTTTAATCCTGCCTGAATTTTCAGCAATTTCACCATGAGTTTGATAATTTTCTGCCACTTGGATGGAAGGTTGTGTGTGATCTAAGAGGCTTTGCTGCTGGAAATTTCGTGGAGTCACTGTGAAGATAAGAAATTATGTAGATGAGCAAAGAACTGCTTATTATGTCAACTGCTATAGGGAGGGATCTAGGGCTAAGATCAAACACTCCTTTATGTTATTTCTGATTGTGGTATAGAATAAATAATTGAGTTGATTAGAGAGTGAATTGAATATAATTACCGTTCTTTAGTGTGGCTCCCGGTATTCTCATTGAAGCCTTTGCTGCCTTAAAGGGTTTAAGAAAAAGAAAGATACTGCTTTTCTGCTGTTAGCCTACAAGGGATGATCAAAAAATACAGTGAACATTTACATTTTAAAAAGCTTCTCACAGTAAAAGACACATTGCTGCTAATCCTCCTCAGAAACCTCTCCATCACTTTGAACACAATTGTCCCATTGCTCTTGAAGCAGCTCTGGAAATCCTGTTTTGTGAATGTTTTTAAGAGGTGAGATTAAAAAATACAGTGAATGGTGCTGTCAGAAGCCATCCAGTGGAAAGGCAGGCTTGTAAAAACGTTAAGGTGTGTCCTTTACTCAAAGGGTCTGGCACTGCAACTTCTAGCTCCTACCCAAAGTCAAAATGACCGTGAATGGTAAATGCTTTGAGTCGATTCAGGACATCGAGGCAGCCACAATAGCGAAAGTAAAGACACTCACAGCTCCAGGTGCTGTGACTGCATTCGAAGGTAGGAAAAAAGTGAAAGGCAAGAAAAGGGTTGGATGGGAAAGCCTTTTTTTTTCTTCTTACGAGTGGTTCATTATCTGTGGGTAAAATATATTTCCTGTAATCCCTGCTTCCCCAAGGAGATTTCTCTTTTGTATTATATAGCTACCCTGGCTGCAAGGCAGGCTGCAAGGCAAGGACAGCAGTTTTCATCTTCTACTGTTTGAGGCAAGTAAGAGACAGACAGGCAGAGAGTGATTTTTAACTCTCTTTTTAGCCTCCGTTACACTGGGGATGCTGGGTAGAGAGGGAGAAGAAGTCATTTTATCTTTCTGCTTGTCTGAGTATATATTTTGATTCAATAAAGTGGTTGGAGAAAGAAGGATTTCTTTTTAGCTGTGGTTTAGGCTATAATTTTGGGACTGAAATGTTTATATTTATGATATTTTAGGCATAGGCCACAAACAAATCATATATACTTTCCCCAGATACCAACAAATACTGACCACAATGTCTCTTTTGTTTCCTTCCTGTTACCTAGTTATATTCCTGAAAGTCCACTTCCTGGCAGGATGCAAATTAGAAAACCTGGCCACCCATCCATCTTCAAACCTGACCCCCTGGCCTGTTCTCCTCCGTGCTGTGCGGAGCTGAGCAAGTGTTTAGCAGGAGAGGGTTGCCGACTCAGGCCACTTGCAGGAGTGACAAAGTGTGCTTGGTGCAGCCATCAGTGTACACTGGGGCTGCATGCATAAAACTTTGTTGTGTTAGCCATTGAAATTCCCAGGGTCCCTTGTCATTGTAGCATATTCTCTCCTGCCCTGACTATTACATTATTATAGGAACCAGAAGTAATCACATAGATCAAGACTGTAAAGTAAACACAATAAAGCACTTCAAAGGAAGACAGGATGAAGAGACAAGAAGCTATGAAGGAGAACATGTGGGAGATACTGATTATATTTAAAAAGTAGCAGTTAAAAGAGACTTGACAGATGAGAGACAAATGAAAGAAAAATGTGAAAAAATTTATATGCCAGACCACTAACAAAGAATGGTGCTATCTTTACCATCTCATCAACAGCAGCGATTGCATTATTTTCTGTTACAAATGTAGTAAGTATGTAGATGAAGAATCAATTAGTGATCCACAATGTCAGATCCCAGAAGGCAAATTTCTCATTTGGTCTAAGGAAGTAGGAGAATTTCACAGAAACAGAGTGGGAGGCGAGCGATTTGTTCCAGAGCACTGGAAAAGTTAGCAACAGTAGATTAGAACTCAATTTTCCTTACAATGAAGTTATCAAGTGAAACAGAAAATGGGAATAAATTTATAAGCCAACTCTATAACAAAGAATGTTGCTGTGTTGACTATGTCATTGACAGCAGTAACTGCTTTATTTTCCATTACAAATGTAGGAAGTTGTTAATTAGAAAATCTAAAAATGTAGAAAGAAGAAAAATAATTGGGGGTGACACCATTTAGCAGCATTACTCTTAGTTCTGGTGAATTTCTATTTTCTTTTCCATTGAGATATTTTACTGAATATATTTGAATATCTAATTTATTTTATGTCTTTTATTTTTAGCATTATAACATAAAGCATTTCATGTTATTTCATGGTCTTCTTAACACACTATTAAAGTTGAAGATTATTTTCTTAATCCCTTGGCCTTATCCCAATTTTCTCAACTATTTCAGCACCTTTATGAATAAAGACTTTTTGTATTGCAGATTACTAAAGAGTATAGACATTTGGAACGCTTGTGACACCAATAATTCTCCATAAGGATCATATTTTGTTTACCTATGAACTGTTGTTTCAAATTTTCAGTGTGGGCCAGGAATTTAGCTCAGTGGTACTGAGCTTGCCTCGGAAGCACAAAGTTGTGAGTTCACTCCCTAGTACCAAACAAACAACTTTCAGTTTGTTTACTAAACTTAAATTTATTATACTTATTTATCTCTAAAATGAAATAAATCAAGCACTTTTTAAATTACAGAAATAATATGTGATCATTGTAAACATTTTACAGGATGCAGAAATGTATAAAATTATAAGTGAAATTATCCCATTGTGTTATTTCCCAGAATCATTACCATTTACCATTTGTTGTGTATTCTTCCAGATTTTTTGATACGTGTATACTGACATTTATTGCAGTTATTGTTAGTATTAAAAACATGAATAGCATTTTGGATCTTGCTTTTCTTCATGGATGGCTATGTCTGTGACATCTTGTCACGCTGGCACATGTAGATCTACCTCATTCCTTTCAATAGTTGCATGGTATGAACATAACATGATTTCATTATCCCATCTCCTTTGATGGACATTTGGTTGAGCGCCAACCTTTTTCCTCTTACAAATAATGCTGTAATGAAAGTTCTTGCATATATGGTTTGTGTTTAATGAGCATTTACTGCTGTGAAAATGTGACTCTGGAAATAATTGTTGGCAACATGATTCTTGCTCAGTGTGTGGAAACATACAATATTTAAACACCACTTAAAATTTTAAGTTTGAATTGAGTCGTTTCCATTAAAACCAGGTTAAAACTGCAGTGATCTTTTCCTCTTATATAGGAATGAATCCTCTGGCTCCAGATGGGACATAAAGCTTCTTAAATTGAAATTCATTGCACAGGGCTCTGATGGCCCTTAACAGATGGAAGAACAATCTCATTTGGGTGGTTATGTAATTCAGTGATTACCGTGGAACCCTCCAGATAGTGTCAGACAGAAGGTGGACAGAGTCAGGCTCTGCAGCAGGGGCAGAGGTGACAAGGCTGTGAGTTCACCATTCTTATCTTTTGTGTTTATTTGCTAGTGTCAGTAAGACCAGAGCTGAGATCTATGCAGTACAACATGGTCTGGTTTAATTACTAACCTCAGAACCTCAGAAACCAAACATTTGGATGTTTGTTGGAATCCAAATAATTTCTTCTTATGTGACCTTGGAGGGTCCTTTCATCTCTGGAAAGGCCTCACATTCACAGGGATGCTAGATAGGGCCAGTAGTAGGTGGGATACGATATGAATATTCATTCAATAGATATCTATTATTATGTGACAAGAACTATTCAAAGTACTATAGCTGTAGTTAAAATACATGAGAATCTGTATGTGTTTTTCGCAAGGGTGATGCTGTTACCTTCTTCAGTTGAAAGTAATAAACAGATCTAGTTGAATTTAGTGATACCCCACCAAAGTGTGTTCTCTGTGTATTGTATCTTCTTGATAATACAGCAGACCCCGTGGAGAATACAGTAGCCAACTCAGAAGACCCTCGTCAGACCTTGTCCAGCTAATAACATTTTCCCTGCCTTACATTTTGGCTGCATTGCTAAAATTGATATCTGTTCCAACACACTCCTTCCCTCCATCCTCGCTTCCCTCTTTCCCTTCACCCCTTCCACACCAGTGCCCAGAATAAACACCAGGAACAATAATTGGCACATAGTAGGTACAAAAATAAATATCTATTGACTAAATCCCTACAAATATTTAGCGTAAAGTTCAGACACTGGTATAGTTCAGGGCCATACAAAGGTAAGTAAATACCTTTGCCCTGTATAAGATTATATATCTAGTTGAGAGATAGGCATATCAACCAGAAATATGATGAATATTTTAAGAATGATATGCACATAACATTCACCTCCATCTCACCAACTAAAGTTGCCATTTCTCATTTTTCTTGTTTGATTCAACCTACACTAGACTTTTAAATTTACCTCAAATTGGCAGACCAGATAAGTGAAAAACAACGTGTGTGTGTTTTGATGAATCAGAGAGTACATTTTCTATCTTTGAAGAGTATGTTTGGAGGCAGCACTTGTAAATGTTTTATACTTGTTTGCAAAGCTGGGATAAATATTTCAGGACACAATTGAGCTCCTCTCATTAAAACCCATTCTCTTGCCTCTGTATGCAGAAGTTTCTAGTTGTGCAGAGAAAGTAGTATTAAAAATAATTGTGAAGATCCTAATTCCATGGCAACTGTGACAAATGGAATTTTTCTGTTATAATAGGTTTTGATGAGCTTAATTTTAAAGACAATGATAATTTTTGTTATTAAAAACCCGTTAGCTTAATTTGATCTTTGTTTTTTAAAACTTGCTCTCAGTTAAAGGCTTTAGTGAACTAGACAAATCAGAATATATTTTTCAAACCAGTAGCACAATCTGAATCACTATTCTCAGTTACATTTGATGATATTTATTATAGAGTCTTTAGATAGCCGAAATCTCCCTTCTTACATTTCTGCATACTCGGAAAAGCAGTGAATAAGTCAAAAGCTCCTTTGACGCTCTCTGTAGAATTATATTTAAATACGCAGCAACAATTGGGTGGAATTTTAATTTCTCTTTGGGTCACTTTTGACATTCTACCGATAGGTGGCAGCAAGTGATCGAGCTCTTAAACCATGAGGCAGTCTAGAGTCCTTTGCAGGCGAATCTCTCCCAGAACTATGGTAAGGGGAAGAATGCAGAGAAGAGCAGATCACGCCCAGGGAAGGGCTTCATCCAGTTGACTGACGTGTGGCTCTTCTCTTCAGGTCTGGAGAACTTTGTTCCCTTTGGATTCTTTTTCTGAGTCTTAAGAGAAGAACTTCAGCAGCATCCAAAAGATGGGCTTCCAGGGCAGACCTGGAGCTCAGGACCTCTCTGGATTGCTCAGCACCCTCAGCAGCTCTGAGCATTCTGACACGAAGTTCTTCTGGAATCTCAGCCTCGTCTACTTGATTCCTGTGGGTCTGGAGTCCAGTTCTCTTCTTTCTCAACCTTCCAGCATATGGTACCATTGGGCAGCCCATACCTTAAGTCCTGCTGTGCCTCACTTTCTCCATGAGGTTGGAAAGTCAACCTGGAGATGACTTGAAAATAACAGCAAGCATAAGCCAGTTGACGGGGCGCATATACATTTATTCAGTGTTACTCATTTCCCTAGGCTTGACTGAATATATATCATCTCATTTACTCCTCGCTACAGCACTATAAATTGGATATTGTGAATCTCACTTGACTAATGAGGACATGGGAATAAATTGATTTGTTCAAACCCACAAATCCAGTTTCAGCTACTTTGACTAGTTTAAGGAGGCTCTTTCTTGGAATATGGTAAGACTGTGAGCTTCTCAACCATTATGTCAGATTACTTCCATGTGCATTATACAAGATATAAATGGTCCATATCCTTGATGACTTTGCAGTGGAAGGCCTTGCACACATGAAAATGACCTCAAGGCAGCAGAATTTGAGAAAACATAAGTTATGATATTTGAGGTCTTTGGAAGTCAGTGGGCTAAAAGGATTGTCATAGTGTTTCTAAGTTATAGTGAACTGGATCCTCAGCCTCATAGGAACCTGGATCTCAATCTTGTCTTAGAGTATCTTGGTGGCATAAAGTCTCTGAAAGCACCAGCAATAGACATTTTATAAGAATCCATAGTTTACTAATGCCCAATAAGCATATTCAAAGATGCTCAGCATTATTAGTCATTAGAGAAATGCAAATCAAACCAAAAATGAAATACTACTTCATATCAGCTAGGACAGCTTAAATAAAAAGTCAAATAAAAACAAATGTTCTGCCTCCCAAGTGCAAGGTCCCAAGTTCGATCTCTGGTACCAAAAAAAAGTAGTATAAAAACAAATGTTGATGAGGATATGGAAAAGTTGGAACCATTGTGCACCACTAGTGGAGATGAAAAGATGATGCAGCTGCTGTGGAAAATAGCCTGGTGATCCCTCAAATGATTAATCGTAGTGTTCCGAGAGGATCCTGCAGTTCCACTCATAAGTTTGTACCCAAGGACGTGTGCATATATGTCCACACAAAAATTGAATGTGAATGTTTTTGGAGCATTATTTATATTGCCCAAATGTGGAAACAACCCAAATGTATTTCAACTAGTCAGTGGGCATATCCAGACAATAGAATATTATTCATCAATAAAAAGACATGAAGTTCTGATTTATGCTACAATGTAGATGAACTTAGGTTAAGTTAAAGAAACCAGTCACCAAAGACCACATGTTATAGGATTCTCTTACATCAACCAACCAGAATAGACAAATCTGTACAGACACAGAGTAGATAGATTAGTGATGACTCAGGATGGGGTTTAGGGGGTGTGAGAGGATCATGGCTAAAGGATATGGAGTTTCTTTTTGAGGCAATAAAAAGCTCTAGAAGGCATCATGGTGATGGTGGCCTATTCTATGAATATACTAAAAACCATTGGATTATACACTTAAAATTGGTGAATTACATGGTGAGTTATGTATCAAGAATGCTGTTTAAAAAGAAAAAAAAGAGGGCTGAGGATTTAGCTCAGTTGTTCTGCCTCCTGCCTCGAAAAAGGAAAAAAAGAATCCAGAGTTTGTTATAGCTGCTCACGTAGACCTTATTTGCCAGGTACTATTCTAAACACTCTGCACACGTCAATTCTCAATCTTCATAACAATCACTTTGGGTACGTTATTTGACCCTGTCTGTTTTACAGACAGGGAGACCAAGAATGGAAACTTTTGCTCAAGGTTGCTTTGTTTGGGAGAGAATGTGCTAGAATCTCTTATGTGGAACCAGAGAGGCTCCAGAGTCTCTGCTGTAACCCTAGGCCACACTGCCGGGGAGAAGCGATGGCTGGGTACAGCCACCTAGTGAAACCCTCCCTCATGCTATAGATGGACAAATGGGGCCCAGCCAGCACAGAGCCAAGTTTACTGTTCTGGTCTGAACCTCTGTCCATTGCATCACATCACCTAGAGGCCAAAGGGCTGTTAAGGACATGTTCACTTACCCACCATGCCCTCACACGGAGTCCTGCTCTCTGGGAACTGGCCTTCCTCAGGCTCAGAGAGGACCCTGTTAGGGCTTCTGTTGGCCCTAGTCTCAGACCTTTCCAAGGGACATGGTGGAGAGAGACATGACACACTCAGCTTGTAGCCCCACTGATGAGCTTCCCTAAGGACATATTCAGACACACACACACACACACACACACACAAACACAGGCTTTTTTGGTACCGGGAATCAAACTCAGGACCTTGCACTTGTGAGGCAGGTGCGCTGGACAGTTTTTTTTCCTTAGAATTTATTATTATTGTTTTCAAATCTGGAAGACGACTTAGGTCAAAATGCATAGATGGTAGTGGGTGGGTGTTAAAATGAAGAAAATGAAGTGGCAGATTACAAAATTGGTTAGGGATTTGGGAATTTTAGAGGAAATGTGAAATAATATGAAAGGATATCCATGAAATATTGCCTGTTTCATTCTTCATTTTGTATACCAGAAGATTTCAAGGGAACTAAATTGCAGGAGGATCTTGCTTGAAGTTAGAGTGATTCTTTTTCGTATGAGAATTACAGGTTGAGTATCCTCTATCTGAAATGCTTGGGATCAGAAGTGTTTAGAACTTTGAGTATTCCCAGAATTCGGAATATTTCCATACACACAAGGAGCTATCTGGAGGATGGGTTCCAAGTTTAAGCATAAAATTATGTTTCATATATACATTATGCACATAGCTTGAAATTCATTTTATATTATATTTTCAGTAATTCTGGGCAGGAAATGAAGTTTCATGGTGTGGAATTTTCTGCTTATGCTGTCATGTTGGTGTTCACCATTGTGGAGATTTGGGAACATTTTGGATTTTGGATTTTGGATTAGGGATGTGTGTTCCCCTTCTGCTTCACAATTAAATCTAGAGAGGGAGTGAGTAGACAGTAGTCAGTGGAGAAAGACAGGAAAACAAAAACAATCCTTATGTTCTATTAAAGTGTCTTAAAGTCATAGAAAATCAAAGAAAGCCTTCGGAATTAGCATCCGGTCAAGTTCTCCACCTTGTTCCTCCCACCAGCTTCTGCACAGAGCTCTGACAGCTTTGGGACTTCTCCTGTCTCTTTGCAACACTGGAAGTTGGTTGTTCCAAGGTCTTCTGAGTTTTCTTTGAGGCTGAGCTATCTTTCTGCTCGTTGGCATTTTAGTCATCCCGGAATCGCTCAGTCACTCTCTTCATTTCCATCATGTCCCTTGAATGCTGCAAATGGAACACAGCTTCAAAGAGCACGCTGATATTTGTAGTCTTACATGTGGTCTGTGGCCTTGAAGTTTTCCCTCAGGGGAATTTATTTCTCTGTGGACAACATTAGATTGCAATGTCTTCAAAAGGACATTGCTGGTCAGTGTATGACTCCAAGGCATGGGGTGAGAGCAAATCCATGCAAAAGCAGACAGAACAAATGTGAGATGAGAAAGAACAACAACACAAACTAAGGAGACAAGGAGGCATCCTGTGAAGCAATGATAAAAGGTAAATGGCAGCTGCAGTCAGCCTAGGAGGAAGTGATAAAGGTTGGGTGACTCCGTTTGAATGAAAGCTCATGGTGATGGACAGATTAAAAGGAATTTTCCCACAAGTCAAGATAAGCCTCCTGGGCCAGTAATTATAAGTGAGCTACTGTCTGATTTAGCAATCAACATGAAAAGGATGAATATTGATAGCCTTTCAGCTTAATTTAAGTAAATGTAAGATAAATGTTTTCAGTAACAGTGTAAAAATATCCAGGACAATAAAACAAGCTAAAGATTTCATCAGGTGGAGAATCTTGGTCTTTTCTATTCAACCTTTCATCTTCATCCCTCTTGATTATAATATTGAAAATAATAATTTCAACAGTAGGTTATGATTGTAAAGTGACTCAGTTTGGATTAATCTACATACAAAGTCTTTCATTTACTCCTGTAAGGGCTGCTTTGCTGTCTATCAGGATTTTCTGGGGACTGAATTGGCTGGGGAATGGCACACAGCACCTGGCAGGTCCAGGGGACTGCTGGGACAACACCCATTTCCCCCTTCTGAGCCCCAGTGCTTCATTTTTTTTTAGCCTACAAAGTGCCCAGCCCCAGGGCACATGTAATTGGCATATGCCAGTCACGGTTTCAGAGTTTTCTTTGAACAATGATTGGCCCAGGGATTAGCATGCCATCCAATTCAGTCTATGGAGACTTTTAGCCACTGAAGGGATCTGGGAAAAATGTTCCTCCCTGGTTAAAGGAAGTATCAGGATGAGACACGGATTTGGTTGCATTATGTCCTTCTCTTTGCATATAGCTGTATGAAGACAGAAAGTTTGCAGCCTTGCCAGTCATTTTGTACTCATAAAGGGGGCTATGGCCAGCTGACCAAGAACAAAGCAGAGTCTTTGCTTATACGCTGAGCTGCTAGAATTGCCTCCCTCTGGATGTCTTGTTTTATAAATAAACACTTATTATTGGAATGGCTTTTAGTTCATTCTTTCCTTCCTTGTAGTTATAAACATCCTACCTGATACAAATACTGTATAACATTTTCTCCACGAATGTGAGAGCAGCCAACACATCCATCCAGGGTATATGCAGTGAGTTTGTCCCCCTGTCCCCAGAGGCTGAGCTGGCTTCCTGCTGCCTGGCATTTCAATCATCTGATTTTGTGCACACACATTTGAGTTTTTAACAAAGTCTGTGAAGAGAAAAGAAAACCAAATTAAGTTTACTTAAAGAAATTGATCCTGTAAAATCCTTTTGGAGTAAGAGCTAAAAAAACAAATGTGTCTCCAGTGCTAGGGAGTACAGGGCTGTTAAACAGGGCAAAAGTCCAAGAAAGGAAAAAACCTCCCACAAAAGAAGCACACTTGAGTAATTAGGGACTTGGGAAAGAAAGCTCAGATTGCAACTCCAGAGCTGTGCTTTTGTGCCAGTACGAGCACCTTCGGAGCAATGAGGCAAGTTAGTTTCCAGGCCACGTTTGATAAATTGGCACCTCTTTAGATTGTCGGTCACCTAAACCCCCAACCAACCAACCACACCTCCCAGTCAGTACAGAAAAACAAAACAAACCTTTGGTGCACATGCACTCTTGTTTGACAGCTCAACATGATGCCACTGCAGAGATGCTGGTGGAGCTTACACCCGGGGTGGGAGTTCCATGGAGAATGAAATACTTGACTAATTGATTCAACAAACTAACTTCCAGTGGGGGACAGAACCACCATGCTAGGGGCAAGATGGATTTTAAAAATAAGACATCAAACTCTGGTGTAGGAGTTTTTATTTTTGACATATACACTTACCACTCTAAGCACAAAATATGAGGTTGTGTGTGTTATAAGAGAGGCGGAAAATTATGTGCTATGGGTGATTCCACATGAGAGAGATTCCATCTCAACATAAGGATAAGATTGCTTTATGGAAGTATAAGCTTTGACATGAGCTTGGAAGGGTGTGTTAGTTACTTTCTTGTTGCTAGGACAAAATACCCAACACCCACAACTTAAAGGAAGAGAGGTTTGTTTTGGCTCACAGTTTCAGTCCAATGGGTGACTGGCTCCAAGGCAGAACCAACATGGTGGAAGGGCATGATGGAGGAAAGCTATTTAAACCATGACAGCCAGGAAATAGATGGAGAACGGAAGAGGCACAGATGAGAATATACCCTTTCAAGTGGGGCCCCCAGTGACCTTCTGACCAGGCCCTACCTCTGAATGTGAGCCTTCTGAGGGATATTTTAGATCTAAACCATAAGAAAGGGTGAGTAGTATTTGAACTTGGCAGAGAGAAAGAAAAATGATACTCTAAGCCAAATGAATATATCATTATAGAAGAACATTGTATTTTAATTTAGCTGGGCATGAAGACAATGTTGTGGAAATTATAGTGGGAGAAAACAAGTTAGTACCAAATCACAGGGAAAAGAAATCACAGAGTTTGGGAAAGTCATCATTCCATAGGCAATGTGGAGTTGTAGAGTGTTTAGCAGCTGGGCATAACATGTTCAAAACTGCTTTTTTGGAAGATCAAGCCAGCAACAATGAGTGGGATAACCAAAACCACATGCCTAGGTGAGAAGCTATTGTGATAGTTCAGGTAAAACACAGTCCTTAGTAGTTATGTTAGTTAGCTTTCCATTATGGTAAGAAATAGTTGACATGAATCAATGTATATAGTGAAAAGGTCTATTTTAGTTTACAGTTTGGAGGTTTTGGTCCATAACTAACTGGCTCCATTGATTTTGGGCCTGTGGTAAGGAGGCCAAACTGTTCAGCTCAGGAACAGGATGGAGATAAAAAGGAGGAAGAGGAAGGGTTAGGGTCCTACCATCCCTTTCAAGGGCACACCCCCAAGGAAGACACATCTCCTACTAGGCCCCACTTCTTAAAGTTTCCACCACCTCCCGACAGAGCCAAGCTGGGGACCAAGCCTTTAAAACATGGGCCTTTGGGGGACATTTCCTATCCACACTGTACCACTGGAGTTACAGAAATGAAAGCGAGTAGGAAGGTGTATTTGAAACCTAAATATGAAGGTGATAAAACACAGCTAATAGCTGAAACAGGGAGAGAAATTCACTCAATCTTGAGTCTATAATGCAAGTTTCTGAAAGGATGGAGCACTCTCCCAGCCTAAAAGTTTTGTTTTCATTAAAATCAAGCTGTCACAATGGCATGGGTCTTAGCGACACTGGATATCATCCATGGGAACCTGGACTGGGACCAGAAGGCTGCTTAGCTACCAATGCACTCCATTATTAATTACATTCAGCTTTAATATTTGCTAAGTCCCTTTGAAGGCAGTCTTATAAAGAATGTCAAAGAGCATGTGAGAAACAGTGTGTGTGTGTGTGTGTGTGTGTGTGTGTGTGTGTGTGTGTGTGATGGGTTAGCTCTGGGATACAATTCCAGCTCCTAAGTGGAAGAATCTGGGTTCCCTAAGGCCAACATGAAAATGACTGCATATATATCCAGAGTTTCCAAGGGAAAGTAAGATCTAGGAGGAAGAAGGGTCAGATTCAGTGAGGTCCTGGCTCCCAGGAAAGTATATTTTCAGAGCTAGGTTTTACTATCTTGCATTTTAATCTTATTAAACAAAATGAGCTTTCCTCACACAGGTCCTTGCAATCTGATTTTGCTACTGCCCTGATATCATTTCCTGCCACTAGCTCACAAACACCCGATGGAATTGAACCCTCAGAACTTGATACTCCAGCTCTGCATCTCAGCACCATGCAGCTGTTGCCTGGTCTACCTGGAGTGGCTCCCTTGCAGTGTTGCCTCAAGGGCCAGTGTGAACACTACCTTCTCAGTGCCCCTCATGGCCCCTTGTGTGATCTGCCTACTGCTATGGAGCACTTACCATCTGGGTTGTCATTGACTATCACTCCGATCTTCCTCTTTGCACACTGTCACCCCTCCTTCATCTGGCCTAGCCCAGAGATTGCACACAGAGGGGAGGCAACACTTACTGCAGGAAAGAATAAAATCTGGGGCTGTTCATCAACAGGTTAGTATGTAGTGAATTCTCCTTTCACGAATGCAGCCCTTCTCACATTGACAAATCTGTAGATGACATATTGGGCACATTCCCTGGCCTTCATCCATCCCCACGGATGATTTAGCTTCTTATATGTGTTCTGGTTCAGCATTTTCATTGATAAGAAAATTAAAACACTAAAAAGAGATTGAAGAAAAGAAAAATTATCATGAGGACATTATTTTATGGCCTCCAAGGGCAGGAAATAAGCAACATCTGGGAACCAGGAAGCTGTCTGTTGCCACCTTCACCCAGGTTTTTTGAGTACCCATTCCACCAGGTGCTGTTCTGGGGGCTGAGGACTCCACATGGGTAGGGCAGGTGAGTCTCTGTGGTTTGGGAGTTCACATTCTGGAGGTGCAGGGGTGAACCAGGATGACCCACAGGTAACCCAAAAGATGGTGAGGTTCATGAAAACAGTGCGACAGGTATCATGAGATCATGAGAAACCAGGTGCTAAAGTTCTCTTTGAGAAGGTGACATTATACCAAACAGCTGAGAGGTATACAGGAGACAATCTTGTGAACCCGGGGGGCAAGAGCATCCCAGGATAGGCACAGAGGCAAGGAACTCAGAAAGGAGTGCATTTGTTGTGTCCCAAAACAGAGAGCAAGCCTGTGAGGTCCCTGTAGGACTTTTTGGAACAAAAAGCTCTAGTTTGCCTCTCTCTCTCTGTGCTTTTGCTTGTCTTTCCCCCATGCAGGGATCAGCATGACATGCAGCCTAACCTCTGTGCATATCATGACATGGCCGCTCTGTCCACTTCTACCAATTGATCTCAGGCTCCTCTTTCAAGTGCGATAATCAGATTAGCCAGCTCTTCCCCCTCAGCAGAATCCTCCTTCATGACAGGCCAGACAGCAGCCAGGGAGTCTTGGCACTGTTCTTCTTCCTTATATCCTGGAGGAAGTCCCCTATCAAGACCTCTCTGCTTTCCCCTCAGATGCTTCTTTAATCTTATCATCATCATCTCCACTGCTACCCACCTCCACCTCAGTCTAACCCACAAAGGTCTCTCGCCTGATCGATTGAACTAATCTATTTGTGGGCTCTCCCTATCTACAGCTTGCTTGCTGTAAACTCATTCTCCATAAAATAGAGTGGTCTTTAAAACATTGTTAATGGAGGCGAAGGGTGGCCTCTGATATGGTTTGAATGTCTTCCCCAAATTTCACATATGAAACTTACTCCCCGCTGCAGCAGGGTTGCGAGGTGGGACTTTTAAGAGATGATTAGGTTGTGAGGGCTCCACTTTCATGACTAGATTAATGTCACCATCGTGGGAGTGGGTTGGGTTTCTGATAGAAGGGTAAGTTCAGCTCCACTCCTCTCTCACATGTGTGCTCTCCTGTCTTTCTCCTTCTGCCATGGGAAGATGTAGCAAGAAGACCCTCATGGGATGTGGGCACCTTGACCTTCTACTTCCTGACCTCCAGCACTGTCAGAAGTAAATCTATTTTCTTTAAATTACCCAGGCTCAGATATTCTGTTATAGCCACACACATGGATGAATACAGCCTTATTCATGGTGATAATGGTCCATATTTGGGGTGGGGTTTTCAGGCTCCACCTTCTTGTTGGGAAATTTAATACATCTCTGGGGATATGGAAAGTGAGATGTTGCTGATTTAATGGTTGTTTTTCTGAGTGGTACGTAGAGACCACATTTCTATTCTGTCATTTTGGGACTCAGTGTCAGTTTACTCTTTTATTGTGGCCTAGAAAGTGTGCCATTCTAATAACTATATTCTTTTTCTCCTTTAGCTTCCCCTTTTCTTTTGCTGATCACTTATCTGCACTCCTGTTATTAACCAAGGATTATTATTGTGTTAACTGGAGCTCTTGTTCTTCTCACTAGAGTAGGTTTTTCCTCAGAACAAGCCCACATCTGGGTATTTCTTGTGATCTGTGGCCATCTAGAAAAGCAAGGTGGACTGTTATCTAGATGGCGAGGCATCAGGGGAAAATGCTGCCATGTATTTTTCCTTTGACATGCTGCCTACCTCATCCATGAAAAGCCAGTCTGGTCACAATGCTCGGGCTTGCTTTTGATGGCACAGAGTTCTTCATTTACAGTGTTCAAAAGACATAGTCACCAAGAGAGCCTTTAAAATAGTTTTACTATTATAAGGGTGTTTACAGCACACAATTTCCCTTTGATATGTTCTGTAGCTTTTTGCTCCAATAGTCTCATGGCATTAGAGTCTCACAGAACCTTTGATCAATGAGCTTTACTAAATTATCCAATTCACATTTATAAAATCTTTACTGGCAATAAGGACAGGCCTTAACACCCTCCCTTTATACACGAGGAAACTAGAAACAAACCATTTCCATCCTGCTACCAGCTAATCTGCAGCTGTGTCAAGGGTCAATAAGCAAGTGAACTATGGATTTAAAATGGATAATACTGGAATTAGTTTACATTCTGTCACAATTTTTGCTACTGAGATGAAATAAGCTCAGATGCCGAAGGGCCCTGCAAACAGATGTGAGCTTCTCCTTACCAAGAAAAGGAGGCAATGTCTTACACTAACTCTCTGAATTTTCAAGACAGCCAAAAGTTAATTTATTTAAACAAATTTACTTGAACCAGATTAAAGTACATTAAAAGTTTACTTTTATGTGACCTGATCAATGTTAAATTAATACTTTTGGCTGAGCTACTCTGTTAGATCTCTCTGTAGAGAGCTGTTGGCAGAGAACTGTGATGTATTTCTTTAATTGTTTCCATGCCATTTTCCTATTAGGAAATCATATGTATATATTTTTCAACAGGCCACACAATAAACACAAGAAGGTAATAAATGATGAATAACATGCTTCTCAATCCCATTTACTTTCTACTGTATTCTCTGAAGTTTTCAAAGGACACATTTCTCTAATTAGAGGCAAAACTTCTCAACTTATATGTTAAATACCTCAGTGTTTCAATGTATCTCCACTATTGATTATTGACAAGATTTTTCATAATCCCTGGTTCAATAGCAAGGTTGTTTCAAAATTCATCTGTTCTATGTGGAATAGAAATGTTTTTTCCTGGTTCCCTCATCTATAAAATGAGGGTCTTGAGGCTGTCTTGTTCAGTCCTTTAGGCAATTATAAGACTGTCTGGCATCAATGAGACAGCTGCATATCCTTCATGTTCATATTTCTAAAACCATTAGGGCGTATCAGAGTCTTTTGCAAACAAAAATACCACATACAGAGATCATTTTGAGTTAGATAAAATTCTTATCACTTGGCTGCTGAATCTTTTATTTCTCTTAGTTACTAGGATGAAGGAATTGAGAATGCTAATTAGGTACCTCTTGGACTCTTTGAAGCAAATATGGTTTAAACTGCCCTCTATAGCCACAGATTATTGAGTTCAGGGGACCAATGTACTTCTTTTGAGCAAGGATGCCCGTGAGACATTGGAGCAGCGTGGGAAGGAGTGTGTTTTGCTCTATTGCAGGGATATGATAGTCAATATTTGTTTTTAAGAGCAGATTTGCCCAGAGCCGTGGAGGGCCATCAGGAGGAGAATAATTTGTGAGTTCCAAGTTTCCAGCTTCTATTGGCTCAGCCTAGGGTGTGCTTTCAATTTTCAAGCCTTCTGAAAGGCAAGAGCTGGGTTTTCTTCCAGCCAAATTTAAAAAATTTTCCATAAAGAAAATGAATTTTAAGACATAAACAAGTAGTTTTAAATGTGTTTTGAATGTGTTCATATCACTCCATTAAACAATGTCAGAACATGGCTAGAAGGCAGGGGCTGAAGGAGCTGCTACTTAATGAGGTTGTAATGAGGAAATACTGAAGCTTGCTTTCTTCTCTGCCTATCCTAAAATTCATAGCTTAATGGGACAAAACACATTTGGGCTCAAGATTTCAAATAAATTAAAAATATTTCTTAGAATAGTTGCTTTTAGTTTTTGATTATGTCAAAAAGTAAAACTTAAAACATGTTCTTTTTTCTTTTATTGAATCTTTAGTGTGTAGTGGTTAAGAATCTAGTAATTCTGCTAAGTAATTTGATATGGTGACCTTGTATATAGTGTGTGATAAATACCAGCTATGACTATGACTTATAATTAAGAAAAATAAGGATTTAGGTGGATAAACACCCAAATTATGAAAGAGGAAAATTTTTATACAAATGCTTCAGTAGGAATATATTCTTTTTGTTTTTGGTACCGGGGATTGAACTCAGGACCTTGAGCTTGTGAGGCAAGTGGTGGAACCACTGAGCTAAATCCCCAGCCCAGGAATATATTATTCACTTTACAATATTAAGGATTTGATCTTAATAAGTGGACCATAAATTTATGAATATTTGCTACATTTTTTTAAGCCTGAAAAATTTAATAGCTATTGAGATAAAATTATTATGAATGATGATGTGGTAATTGAAATGTTCGGTTTATTTTGCTCACTTAAAATGATTTAAGGAGAAATCCAAAGCATCATCAATACCTACTTTGAGAACCTGTACTCTAATAAAAGGGAAAACACAGAAGAAATGGACAGATTCCTAGATACATACGAATTACCAAAGTTCAATGAAGAAGATATAGAAATTCTAAACACCCCAATTACAATGAGTGAAATTGAAAATGTAATAAAAAATTTACCAACAAAGAAAAGCCCAGGTCCTGATGGCTTCACTGCTGAATTCTACAAGACATTTTAAGAATAACTATTGCCATTACTCTTTAAACTCATCAAGGAAATTAAAAGGGAAGCAAAGCTTCCAAATTCATTCCTGGAAGCAAGTATTACTTTGATTCCAAAACGAGGGAAAGACCCAACCCCAAAAGAGAACCACAGGCCAATCTCCCTAATGAATATTGATGCAAAAATCGTCAACAAGATACTGGCAAACAATACAAAGGGTCATCAAGAAGATCAGACACCCTGACCAAATTGGATTTATCCCAGGGATGCAAGGATGGTTCAACATTCATAAATCAATAAACATAATACACTATATTAACAGAGTCAAGGACAAAAACCATATGATCATCTCAGTAGATGCAGAAAAGGCATTTGACAAAAATCCAACACTCATTCATGGTAAGAACCCTACAGAAAATTGGAATAGAAAGTCTTTATCTCAATTTGATTAAGGCTATCTATGAAAAACCAACAGCCAACATCATACTAAATGGTCAAAAACTGAAAACTTTCATGCTAAAATTAGGAACAAGACAAGGATGCCCACTATCACCACTCCTGTTTAACACTGTTCTTGAAACATTAGCCACAGCAATTAGAAAAGAGAAAGAAATAAAAGGAATAAATATAAGAAAGGAAGAAGTTAAAGTGTCATTATTTGCTGGTGATATGATTCTTTACATAGAAGACCCAAAATACTCTGCCAAAAGACTTCTAGACTTAATTGACAGACTCAGTAAAGTAGCTGGGTATAAGGTCAATACTCAAAAAACAATAGCCTTTTTATATACAAATCACTCAAATCTCTCAATGAGAGAGAAATTAGGGAAACAATTCCTTTTACAATAGCATCTAAAAAAAAATGAAATATCTAGGAATCAATCTAACAAAGGAAGCAAAAGACCACTACACTGAAAACTATACCACTTTGAAAAAGGAGATTGAGGAGGATATAAGAAAATGGGAAGACATCCCTTGGATAGGAAGAACCAGTATAGAGAAAATGGTCATACTTCCAAAACTGTTATATAGGTTTAATGCAATGCCAATTGAAATTCCAACAATATATTTCACAGAACTAGAGAAAACAATCCAAAAATTCATTTGGAACCAGAAGAGACCTAGAATAGCAAAAGAAACTTTAGGCAACAGAGATATGGCTGGGGGTATTACAATCCCCAACTTGAAACTATACTACAAAGCTACTGTGATAAAAACAGCATGGTATTAGCAAAGAAACAGGCCTGAGGATGAGTGGAATAGATCAGAAGATACAGAAACAACTACAGATATGCTTAGCCACCTCATCTTTGACAAAGGAGCCAACCATCCATTGGAGGAAAGCTAGCCTATTTAATAAATGGTGTTGGAAAAACTGGATTTCAACCTGCCAAAGATTAAAACCATATCTATCACCATGCACTAAATTAAGATCAAAGTGGATTAAAGATTTAAATATTAGGACAGAAAACACTAAATTTGCTGGAAAATAAGTTAGGTAGAACTCTTGAAGATATTGGTATAGGAAAAGACTTTATGAACAAAACCTCAGTGGCATGGTAACTTACACAAAGAATCAACAACTGGGATCTTATCTTATTAAAAAGCTTCTGGGACTGGGGATTTAGCTCAGTGGTTCTGCTGCCTGCCTAGCAAGCACAAGGTCCCGAGTTCGATCCCTGGTACCAAAAAACAAAAACAAAAACAAAAACAAAAACAAAACAAAACAAAAAGCTTCTGCACTGCAAGAGAAACCACCAACAGAGCTAAGAGACAACCTACAATGTGGGAAAAAATTTTCAGCAACTGTACCTTAGACAAAGAACTACTATATAGAATATATAAAGAACTGAAAAAAAATCAGACCCCCCCCCCAAATTCAAAGACCCAATTCAAAACTGGGCATCTGAAATGAACAGACATTTCTCACACAAAGAAGTAAAAGTAGTGAATAAATATGTGAAAAAATGTTCAACATCACTGGTTATTCGAGAGATGCAGATGAAAACAACACTGAGATTCCACCTCACCCCAGAAAGAGTGGCTGCTATTAAGAAATCAACCAAGAACAAATGCTGGCGGGGCTGTGGGGAGAAAGGAACCCTTCTCCATTGTTGGTGGGAGTGCATACTGGTGCAACCACTGTGGAAATCAGTATGGAGATACCTCAAAGAACTAGGACTAGAGGTCCCATTTGACCCAGCTATCCCCCTGCTGGGTATCTTCCCAACAGAATTAAAAGAATCTTACAACAGCGATATATGTGCACCCATGTTTACAGTGGCACAGTTCGTAATAGCTAAAGCTTGGAAACAGCCCAAGTGCCCATCAACTGGAGACTGGATAAAGAAGATGTGGTTTTTTTTATAAAATGGAATACTACTCAGCCATAAAGAACGAGAAACTAGAGACATTTATAGCTAAATGGATGCACATTGGGCGATACTCTTAAGTGAAATAAATAGGACACACGTGTAAATACCGAATAGTTTCTCTAGTGTGACAAACTGAAAGTGTAATTAAGGATACACACGGATGGAATGGCCTAATAACATATTTTTTGGGTTGTCATTGTGTGTCATATGATTGTATTGAAATTTAAATTAGGGAGAAGTTTGGCTTATGTGGAGTCTGCTAACTAACTGGAGTTATTTTCCAGATCATTATTTGTTCAATGTTGGTTGTGGGGATCTTTCTGAAACAAATCACGTCCTCTGGTGTCTTGTTGGTGCTTGAGATGCTTTTTTAAGTTATATGGAAAAATGTTTAAGTGCTTTTCAGTTTTGTTTTGGTTGCGTTCTACTGTGTTTGAATATTATTGTGGTTTTTTTCCCCTTGCATTGTTCTTCTTTGAATGGTTTTAATTTTTTGTATGTGTATGTGTGTTTGATAATAAAGTTATTTTAAAAATTTAAAAAATGATTTAAAACACATCTTTGATTTGATGATGTTATAACCAGCTTAAGGGGGGAAGAATTACATTTTTGTGACTCAGTTGCAGTGCCAATCTGACCATTTAAAGGTAAGATTTGTTTTACATATACAGTAACCTAACTGGAGGTTGATAGAATAAATGAGAGATCCAACAAAGTACAATAATAAAAATAATAATAACCAAAATTTATTCAGCATTGCATATGGTCAGGTTAGAAAAGTATGTGCATTCATCTATCTTATTTTTATAACTCAATGAGCTAAGTCAATCATTATGAGAGCAGGACGGACTTATTTTATAGGTGGGTACACTGAGGAAAAGCTGTTTTAAATTGCTTGTGAGGTCATAGATTTGATAACTGGAGCTGGAATTCTGGCCAGATAATTTGACTTTGGTGTCTGTGCTAAAATCTTTTAAAAATATAACCACATGAGCTAATATTTATATATAATAAGAAACCAAAATTATTTAACATAAATTGCCCTATTGTGGCACGCTTATGAATTGGAAGCATTAATTAGATAAGTGTATTTGATATTTAGATGTTAAGGAGAATAGCTAACTTTGGCTTTCTTGACCATATTTAAATACTAATTCTAAAATGAAGTTGTCCAATATGCCACATATATAATTCAAAGTTTTCTAGTAATTATGTTAAAGTAAAAATAAGCAAGTGTTAAAATTTTAGTAATATATTTTATTTAACCCAATATATCCAAAATATTACTTTAATATGTAACTAATAAAAATTATTAACAAGATATACTTTCAAAAAGTCATTATTTCTAGTCTTCAAAATCTGTTGTGTATTTTGCACTTTCTAAAGATTGTTCCAATTAGCTGGTGGTCACTTGCTAATTTACAGGTGTCTAATGGCCACTGGATTGGACTATGAAGCACCAAACAACTTTTTTAGGAAAGCAAATTCATTAATCTCATTTCAAAAATGATGAGAATAAGAAAGGTGAGTTATGCACTCACACAGTCATTTCTAACTTTTAGTATCTTCATCTGAGGTTAGGTAACTGTACTGAAAGTTGACACTTGCCCTGTTGGCATGTGAGGTTACACATTTTAGAATGATGGTTTCCTCACAATCTTAATTTTTTCTAAGAGACAGAATGCAAGCAGACTCAAGATAAAGTTAAACCTCAGGGCAAAAGTGAATGTGTAGAGCAACCCCTCACAGAAAAGGGCAGGACAAAGTGATTAAGGAAGTCACTAAGTGGGGAACCAAGGCAGAATTTCCCAAACCTTCAGCATCCCAGGGCAGAGGTGGCCAACTCAATGGCCCTTTTCTCTTCTGGATTCAGTTCCCAACCAGGCAATAATACATAGGTCAATGCACATTTATAAAGAGTCTTTGAGGGAAGTTTCTTTTGGGTCAAGGTTTGGGACGCTCAAGAGCATCTTCTCTTTCAGACCTCCCTCACTCCACAGACCAGCATTAATACCTCCCCAAGGGCAGTCAGGACCCACTGACCTCCCATTGGCCTCCACCTTTTAAAGGTCCTACCACCTCTCAATACCACATTGGAACCAAGCTCCTAGCACACAACGTTTGAGGGACAAACTGTATTCAACCCATGGCACTATCTAGATTGATATCTAGAAAAATTTTTATACAGATTGGGGTCACCCCACACACTTTCCTAACACCCTCAATTTTCTTTCAGTAGAAAACCAGTACCTTTCTACGTATTTTATTCTTTTCAATGTATTATATGGTATAAATGTGCCAAATTTATTTAACCATGTCACTAATGGTGGGCATGCAATTTGGTTCAAATCTTTACTGTTACAAAACTGCTGCAACATGCATCTTCCTATATCTTTCATTATACCCTTTGTGCTTTTGTGTAACAGATCTCTGAGATAGCTGAGATAGCTGGGGGAAATGTATATGCAGTTTGAATTTTGAAAGCGTCTTGACAAATTGCTTAATGGCTTATCAGAAAGATATCTTTCACTTGACTTCATCTGGAAGTACCATTATTCTCCCTATAGGAAAGTGGAGGACCTTTCTGAGGAATGAGCTGTTTCCATTTTCTTTCATGAAATGGATTTTAGATTTTCCTTGGTCAATATGTGTGGCTTCAATTGCTAACAACATTGTTCTGCTTTGTGGATTCCCCAATAGATAGCGAGCCCAGAAAACATTAGCCATTTAGGGTTTTATTGTAAGTTACTGACATTCCATTGGTGATTCACAAATGACAGAAAATTAATGCTCCCAGAGCTCTAACAGAGGACACTGTAGATTCTGGGTTCAGTATCTGATCTTTCAAGAAAACATAGTAGGCAATGATGACTCACTCACTCACCCCATGGTAGCTGCCCTCCAGCTCTGACCTTTAAAGGAAGTGTGGCCCAGGGTCAGCTGGTTTTTTCCCTCCTCTCCAAAAATTTCCTTGGGAGAGGACTGGACCTCTCTTCTCACCTTGTCAAGGTGAGCATCTCTCCTCTCCAGGACCACGGCCTGCATTACATGGCTGGTCCGTGGCACAGAGTCACACTCAGTGCTCATGGCAGACGCTTAGCAGTCACGGCCAGTCACCGCCGAGATTCATACAACAGCCTGAATAAAAGTTGAGTTTTAGCTTTTGGGGTTCAAGAGTATGCTGCGTCCACAGAAAGCCCTTTCCCCCTTCTCCTCCGGGAGACCCCAAAGGACAGGTGCACCGGGTGGCTGGCGCGAGGCCAGGCCCAGGGCGTCGTGCTGGGTGGCAGAGGGCGGAGGAGGGGAGGAGGAGCGCGTCCCTTGGCAGTCCGGCGCGCGCTGCGGCAGCGGCAGCGGCGACCGGAGCGCCGAGTACCAGTTGCTTAACACTTTATCACTTTGCACTGCTCTTTCTTCTCCCGCAAGTGAATTTCCGCTGGGAAGGCGCAGCTCCCTAGGCGAAGGCGTGGTGGGTGACAGGGCTTTGCAGCGTCCGCTGCGGAGCTCAGCGCGCCCCTCGCGTGGAGGTAAGAACCGGCCGGCCAGCATCCCTCCCGCCAGTGCCCTCCGGGCTGGGAGACCTGCGAGACGTGAGCGAGACCGAGAGGGGAGTGTCCGCGGCGGCGCCGGCTCACCGGGGCGTCCCTGTCCGCTCGGAACACCCGGCGGCCGGGGAGAAGGGCGGGGAGCCGCGGGCCGGGCAGGTGCTGGACCCTCGTGTCTGGGGTCCGCGCTCCGCCCCCGGCCCGGCGGTTGCCATGGTGACGCAGGGTCGGCGCACTGGAGACAAAGCCGCCCGCCCGCCCGCGCTCGGCTCCTCCTCCTCCTGCTCGGCGGGCGCCTCCCGCCCCTCCCCTGTCCCTCCCTCCCTCCCTGCCAGGCGTCGCCGCCACCCGAGCGGCTCCGGCTCTCTCCTCCTCCTCCGCCGCCGCCGCCGCCGCCGCCGCCGTGGACCAGGTGAGGCGCGCGCGCCCGCGGCCGGGGAGGGGTCGGCGGGCGCCTTGGGGTGGGGTCGGAGGGGCGCCGGCGCCGCCTGCACGCGAGCCCCGGAGGGGCAGATCCTCGCCGGTCCGGCCCGCGCCGCTCTCCGCGCCGTCTGCACCCCGCGGCCTCCCCGCGCCCCGCAGCCCCGGTCCGCGCCAAGCTCCGGGCGGCAAACTTCGCGCGCGGGCATCCGCGTCCTGGGCAAGTTGCGGGGCCGCGCGGCGGGACCATCTGGCCTGGGTCCTCAGCGACGGGGAGAGTGAAAATATTTACCTTTGGACTTTAGTGTTTCCTGTCTTACTGTCTTTGAGGATGGGATGGGAACAGAGCGAGGGAACCACACCGGACATTTTTACACATTCTTGAAAAGTCAGCCCATTCGGATGCCGGTGGCTGAGCATTTGGAGGTGGCTTCTGAAGTTCGCTTGGCTTTTGACTCTGAACCACCTTTATCCTCGGACGGTGTCTTGCACCTGTAATTGACTGATGGGAAGGGTAGCCCGCTTCCCCAGCCAGCAGTACCAGAGTTCACAGCTGGACAGGGACTTTGTTGGTGAGGGTGCTTGGCGCCCAGGCCGTTGCTATTGTTTCTGGAAGGTGTTGCGTGCATGCTTTGAAGAACTGCGAAATGCCTCGGTGTTTTTCCGTGTGAGGAAGCCAGCCAGAGCTCCTGGGAAGGCAGGTAGCCGGGCGGTATTTGCATCAGTGTTTATGATGTGGTGGAAGACTTGGGTGCAGTTGCCAAGGGCATTCGGATACTGGGGGGGAATTGTCCAAGTTATGGGTCCACCCTCCTTTCTCAGTGGCCGCAAGCCTGGCGATCATTTCGAGATACTTAGTTTGTTGCACACACAAAGAATAAATTAAAAATGTAATTGTGAAGACTTGTTTGGGGGTAGCTAGAAAGGATCTTACCTGTAATAATATGAACGACAGAGAATAGGTTCATTTTCAGAAATACAGCTGATCAATTCAGACAGGAACTTGCATATCAGTTAATATGATTTAATTGGGAGAACTGTCATATTAATAACTGGAAAATGATCCAACCCATTAAATTATATACTCAGTTTAGAAAAATAATGTATGTGTTGGAATAGGTCAGTTAGAGAACATTATATGGAATGTAAGTAATTATATTTTTGTTAGAAGATAGCTAGTCAAACAGGGGCACTGATCATTTAAAATTATAGTTAAGTTGATTAGAATTCTGGATATTACAGCTACTAGAGGTGTCAGCATAGAGTGATTATCCAATATTCTTCTTTCCTCTTTGGGGATTTCAACACCTGTTAGCTTGCTGATTACTAGGCTCCTAAGTCTATTCATATTTACTAGGAATTTTAAATAATGCCACTTCATTAGAAGATTGTATTGGAAACTAAAGGATTTAAGTTGCCACAATTTGCAGATTATTTCACAATTGGGTTCATTTTTGAACTGAATTTTACCTTCAGAGTGATTCATAGATGCTCAGCTAAATACCCTTTGATGATGGTAATGAAATGGTACATTGATTAAAATGAAGTAGATTTGTTTTGAGAAGATAACCAGGAGACAAAATAAGTATTTTCTCACTTGGGCATGAAAGGCAATCCGTATATTGAAGCGTAGGCATATTAGATAGACTCAGAATGTAGTTTTTTGTTTTATACTAGAAATAAATTATTTTTGTGTTCTTTCTAAGGTACCAAGAGTACAGCTGGATTCAGATCTTTGTTAGAAAACCTAACATTCAAATGCAGGGGTGCTGAATATGCTTTCGGCCAGATGAAACCCACACTACTAGTTTTAGCCTAAACATTTATGTAGAGGCCCTTAGAATAAATGCTGAAGAAGGGAGATAACCCATGTTAATTTAGCACAATGAGGACTCATGTTTTGCTTTTGCTGCCAGCTCACACAGGCACAAGATTCACTATAGTTCAGCATTTTCAAAGATATATCATTTTCTACCGAAAAGTAAAGTCATTAAACAGAAATAAAGTCATGTATGCACTGCTTTGTGGTAGTGGTTTAATTATAAAGGCTCTGAAGCATGAAATGAAGCTGTGTCAGTGCAGTGAATGACAGTCATCTGGCATGTTTATATGTGTTACTAGCATTCAGAGGTATGTGCATAACCAGATAATACAAGAAAAAAACACTATGGTATCCATAGTATCACCTTCAGAAATGCAAATGGAAATGTGCTCTATGCCTGTGGTTTAGATTAGCCACCTGGTGGAAGCAAGAAATGGTCCTACACATCCTCAGTTATGGAGGAGTAGACGTTACTTTCTCGGTTTCACAGAAGTTCTCGTCTTTTCCTGCATTCCTAGGCGTAAGAGTCTTAATTTTATGAAGGAACGCTAGTCCTAATTTTTTATATAAGTGGTACAAATGGTCTGGAAGTACTCACCATAGTCGTTGTTCTACTTGCAGAATTCAATTTATCAAGCATATCCAAAGATAGAAAACAAGCCAAGAAAGGCCCTTTAAAAATTTTGGATTAACATTATATTTGTGCCATTGAGAGTCAGTTTTTTGTCTGTATATAAGCCTGCATGGGCAGCCTAAAGCTACTTAAGCTTCTGTTTGCTCTTTCTGGGTCAAAATTCTGTTTCGATTTCTAGTTGCACTGTGATAACATGATTACTGGTTGATAATTTAGCATGTAGTGCAATGTGTTGTAACATTTATAAGAGTACATTTGTGAAGGATGATTTTTTAAAAATGATTTCTTCATTATCTGAACTCTTAGGATTAGATTTGTGGCTCTGGAGAAAAATGGGAGCCTGAGACCACAAGGAAAAATGCTATAAATATTAGGTATTGTTAACTGACCTGCTGTGCACTGTGGGTATTGATCATAACCATTGTGCTGAGAAAAAGGCACGGAGACACATGGCCACGGTGACAGGAAGTGGTGTGTAGTGGCAAGGATTGTTAATAATGATTGATAGAGGTTGGGAAAGTACTGTGGGTGTGTTTCATTTTTTTGTGCTCTCAATTAAAGTGAGGGTGAGATGTCTTTAGCCCTTTTGTAAACCACAAGTGCTTAGGGGAAATGTATACATTTATACTTGAGTGATATAAACATAGTTCAAGGTAAATGATTGGCTCCATTATCTGCCAGTTATTTACAGTAGTTTTATAGTATAGTTTTGGACATCAGTCAGTAAATGTTTGCCAGTTGTTTTCTTCTGTATGCTCCATGTTATATGATGAAAGTCATCCTGAACTCTTATGGTTGAGGAGTTACTTGTTTTGTAACTGTTATGATTATTTATAGCTCATTATATACAACATCCAAATTTTCTCCTGTGCTTTAGGGAAAAACTTACTTGTTAATTCCATAATGCTTTAAAAAAAGTTTATATCCCAGAGCTTATTTAAAAAGAGTGATTTGATTAATTTGTTTCTCAACCAGAAAAATGTTAAAAACTTAGTTTGTAATGGTGTGCATTTAAAAATGTTATACTCTTTTAATACTTCACATTTTAGACTTTCACAGAGGTGGTATGGTGGACAGAAAAATTTGGGATCCTGTTGGGTGATTGATTGCTTATTTCTCTGTGTCTTGAACTAGATCCCTGCTTACCTTATAGTCAGTTGAAAGTGAAAACCAAAGTTAAAAGGTTTTAAGAAGGGAGATCAGTGCTCATTGAGAGCCTGAAGGCTGCAGGGCGAAGGGAAAGGAGGGAAGACTCTGATGGCTCTAATCATCTCTTAACACCTTCAGAGACTCCCAGGCGATTAACCAAGGTCTGTTTACCTAAGTGGGTTTCTGACGCTGGCCATTCCCACAGCAGGGATGCTGGTCCTGGTGGCAGACATTTACTTTTCCTCCCAACTGAAATGTGACTCCCTGGAATTGTGGTTTACATGTACTTTGAATATTGTAAATCAGAAATTAAGGCCCAGAACAAAAGTTTTCCATGTAGGTAATGGAATCTGATTGGTCAGATACACAATTAAGATAATCGAGACAATAATGCAACTATAAAATAAAACTGTGCTTGTCGAAACTCTGTTTGATGTATTTGGTGAGGAGTTGTGTTTCTGAGTGCCAGTTGATTGTGAACCATCTTCCCTCTCCTCTAACTATAGTCATTCAGGGCAGACACAGCGTTTTACACAGTTTGATCACTATGTGATGTGTCAGGCACAGTTATATTGAACAGATGTTTACTCAAGCTCTTGCATTATAAATCTACCATAAAAGGTTTCTGTATGGTCTTATCTGGCGTGTTCTCTTATTATATATTGGCTTCCTGAAACCATGTTTAGTGTGATTGCAGTCATTTTGATTTCCATCTTTTTTCAGTCAATCAGGAAATCAGTCAGTCCCTTACTAGTGTTTCCTGTGGGACAGGCGCTGTTCTAAGAACTTTACATTTATTTCTCACAGGAACCCTAAGAGGGAGGGTGCTGTCATTATGCTTATTTTATGAATAAGAAAACCGATGTGATTGCTTTCTGTTATGTTAACCTAAAGGTACATAAAATATACTGCCAGGATTCTGGCTTTATGTCAAGCAATTCAGGCAGCTTTATTTTCTATTCATTGATATTTACTAAGTATAGAGGTAATGGCACTGATGATTATGCTTTGACTTTTAAAAAATCTTATTTTTCTCTATTCTTTTAATACAAAGAAACAAACTCTAAAGTGATAGAACAAGACACATAGAAGTATATTGGGACATGTACCAGTATTTTTCTCTGTATATAGAAAAGATATTTCCAAAGGTAGTCGATCTTTTCATTTATTATGTGAATTCATAGATTGAAAGAATACACATTTCTTATCGTGCTATGTACATGTAAATATACTGTATCTTGGAAATGTTTGTTGATTGGCATTGACTTATGGGGCTCCTCAGCCTGGGCTCACCTGTTCTTCCCTTGGCTACCTCTGACCTGTCCTAAGGAGTAAGTGATACTTTTTTCTCACTTTTCCTTCCTGTACAAAGGAACATCTTTGTTTTTAAAAAAGGACTTGTCAGGTTGTGTTTAAAAAATAAATACAAATAGTACAGCCTGTAAACTTCTGAAGAATAAGAACTATGCTCCATTTATTTCTAGTACCAAAGAAAAGGTGGGCACAAATATATATTCCTCATTATGTAATTAAGTGTTTTATTTTTCAGTGCTGAGGATCAAACCCAGGACTTTGCACATGTCAGGTTTGCCTTCTACCACTGAGCTGTGTTCTCAGACCAAAGATCATGTTTTAAGCCATGTAAAACTATGATGTTTGAATCTAGTTCTGAGGTCATTACTGTTTTAACATCTGAGGAAACTGGCTTAAGCTCCTTGTAGTAGCCGGGAGTGGTGGTGTATGCCTGTAGACCCAGCACTCCAGAGGCTGAAGCAAGAGGATTGCTGAGAGTTTGAGGCAGCCTGGGCTGCATAGTGGGTTCAAGGCCAGCCTAAACTACATAGGGAGACCCTGTCTCAAAAAACCAAAAAACCCAAAAGTTTTCTTATAGTATTTTTACTTCAGTTATCTAAATTTCAAAATGTATCATGAGGGCACTGTAAAATTATTTTCAGATTTAGTTATATGAAGTATATCATTAGAAATCAAATATCACAATTTTATTTTCAATTTATTTGGATTCTAATCCTCATGTCTTCAAAGGTTATAAATAAACAAAAAACACTAGCTAGCTTAATTTTATACTGGCAGTTATGATTAAGCTTTTGATTATTCTAGTCAGAGGGAGCAGAAAATGGATTTTCCAAAATAATTTACACTGTCTTTTTAATGTTCTTAGTATTTTAGCTGCTATCTCTCACCCCCGCCTCCATAATACGTTTTCATGGTCTTCACAGAAGAATGATTAAGCGTTTTAATTTCAGGGATCTTTCTTGTTTAAGCTCTATGAAAAGTAGGATTAAATATGAGACAGGTGTCCATAACGGTGAGTAATTAAGCATAGTTCTGTAGGTTCTTTTAATAATAAGTATTATAATAGCTTCCCTTTATTGAGCATTTACTGTGTGCCAAGAACCCCAGTAAGTGTGCTACACAAGCTGTTTTGATCATCACAACAACTCTTTGTTTCCTCATCTATAAAATGCTAATTAATAGCTTACCCAAGACTGCACAGAATAATAGGTCAATATAATGTGATTTGTGTGGATGCCCCACAGTCTGACGTCGACTTTGATTGCTTTGTTGCTTATCAGCAAAGAATGCCTTCCTGCTGCAGGGAAGATGGTTGGTTGTGACTGTCTATGCTTTGGAAAGAGAGGCCATTCTGGGCTACCTGGCGGGCAGATTCAGAATGGCAGGTGTGGTCACCTTAGAGGGAGCAAGCAGCTCGAAGGAGGCCACCAAAAAAAGGACATCCTTGCTCACACTTACTACTGCATATGTTGGGTGGGGTTTGGGACTGAAAGAGGAAGGGAGCCCTCGTCCTCAAATCTCTTTTTAGAATTGAAAACAAAGTTAAGTGGAGTTATCGTTTATCCCCCGAATTGAGTTTATTTTGTACTGTGCCCTCTATTGGGAATTAACATAGAGAAAGGCTCTCTGAGGTAGCGTAGGAGGAAAAGAAATGAAAAGTAGCTCAGCAAATGTCACATACCCCTGGTTAGACTTCCATTATGATAGAGTCCCTTGTTTTAGGATGCTGGAGGTCTGAGGTTTGGGGTCAGGATGAACTTAGAAGTCTTAAAATAAGCTATTTTCATGTGGGTCATTCCAGCACAACATGGGGTTTTCCTGGAATTTCTGGTACCAGACTTTCTTGGTAGCTCCTGGGAAAAAGAAAAAAAGAGACTTTTAGTTAAAAATCTTAACAGCATGCAAAACTCTCTTTTGTGAGCACCTAGTTATTTTTGTCACGGTGAGTCTTTTTCATGTTCAAGGGCAATATGAGAAGCCAGGCTGCCTGGTTTTGAATCCTGGCTCCGCCTCTGCTTGGGGGAGCTACTTAATCTCTCTGTGTGTGAATACTTAACACCCTCCTCACCCCCAAATCCATACATCAAAACCTTATCTCCCCAAGGTATTAGGGGTGGGGCCTGTGGGAGTGATTAGGTCAGGAGGGCCCCACCCTCAGAATAGGATTGGCGCCCTTGTTAGACACCAAAGTGTCAGCTCACCCTTCCTTCATTGAGGACGCAGTGAACAGTGAGATGGTGCCCTCTTGAACCATGAAGTGGGCTCTCACTCAGCACTGAATCTGCCAGCACCTTCATCGTGGACTTACAGCTTCCAAAACTGAGAAAAATGTTGTCTATAAGCTGCCCAGTTTATGGTGCATTGTTATAGCCATTAGAACAGACTAAGACAATTAAAAAAATGGGGAAAATGGTACTGCTGACTTCACTCAGTTGTAAGGATTAAATGAGTTAATAGTTATAAAGTACATTGGTTATTAAGGTAAGATCTGTGTACAGAAAGGAAATTAATATTTAATTTATTAGTAGTAAAAATAAAAAATTGGTTTTCTTTAGGCCTTTAAATTTAAAGGCCTGGAAGTATCTTATTCTATTTAAATAGCTGGTAAATATGAATAATCACCTTCACTTTTTCTTCGACCAGTCTTTGACTCAAATAGAACAGATTGAAGTATTCAAATTATCAGCTTCACTTATGAATTTAAACCCTTAAATATTTTAAATTGGATATATAAATTTAATATATTTGATTTTTTAATTTCAAAAAATCATGGCTATATAGGGCAGATTTATGACTCAAATAAGTGAAATCTTCCTAAATATTAGCTCAGATTCCTTTGAATATTCCATCACTTACAGAATTAATATTGTCTAGACACAATCAAGTACTCTTAAGCATTTGAATCTAAATAAATCACATGTCTAAAATCTTTCACACATTTCACACTAGAATCACAAGACTAATCTGTCAGTTTAATGGTAGTTTCTTTTAAACATTAAAAACATGACAATCATTTATAGACTGTACCAATTAATATAAACTATATTTCTCAACTTTTCTAAAAAGTGTTAACATGAGTCTAATTTTTTTCTTCATCTCTGTATTTAATTCTAAACATTCTCTAGATTGGAAAGATACTTACTCACTAAAAGGGAAGTTTATCGTCTCAAGCAAGCTGCAGGTGCCATTGCATTTGACCCTTACTTGTCATACCATTCCACACGGATTTGAAGTTGTTGCTTGACCTTTTTATTAAAATACGCCTACTTGCTGGTCACAGATTTAAGGCTTCAATGCAGCATGTGGGCTGGATACATTGTGGGTAACTCTTTCTGTGACACTGGTTGACAGACTGTCTTTTTTTTTTTTTTTTTGGTACCGGGGATTGAACTCCGGTCCTTGCGCTTGCGCAGCAGGCAGCGAAACCACTGAGCTAAATCCCCGGCCCGACAGACTGTTTGTTATAGTCACCGTAACAATGCGTGACTCCAAACCATCCTTTCAGATAGTGTTGGTTTTTTAATCTTTAGACCAATGTTGCCCAATATGTAATTTTAAGTTTTGGGTAGCCATATTCAATAAGTAAAAAAGTAATTTCAACAATAGATTTTACTTAACCCAATATATCCAGAATAGCATAATTTCAACATGTAATCAATGTAAAAATGATTGAGGTAATCAACAGTCCTTTTTTTTTTGCAGTCTTCAAAATCTGGTGTGTGTTTTATATTTAACCAAATATCTCAATTTAGGTACTAAGTTTTCCTCAGTTAAAGTGAGATATAAAATCTCCCCAAACACTAAAGTTGTATTTGAAGGAAAAATATTTTGCATTGCTTCACCTTGTAAA
This sequence comes from Heterocephalus glaber, assembly GCF_053883595.1. Lineage (NCBI taxonomy): Eukaryota > Metazoa > Chordata > Mammalia > Rodentia > Bathyergidae > Heterocephalus > Heterocephalus glaber. Next base: position 13,158,404 of record NW_028258315.1, read on the forward strand.
TTTATTAAATTAAGATTACAATTTTAGTTCTTTAGTTGTGTGATGCATGTCAAGAGCTCAGTAGCTTGATGTGGTCTGTGGGGTGTGGCTCCAGATGACAGATCACACTTCGTCCTCAGTTCTCCCATCAGCTCTAGGTTGGGCCCCCACCGCTGTTCCAAGCACCTCTTCCCACTCAGATGGAGTTTGCATTCCTCTAGCTCACAGTTCTGTAGTAGTTTTAAGATATCTAATTGGTTTCAAAGTCATTTTAATGTCATTTCATTAGATCCAGTAGTCCATACTTATTTTTCTAAGCAGCTCTGCTAATAACCTATTTTTTGTTTGTTTCCAACCATTGCAGGTACACCCGGGTAAGCTCATATTGCATCTGACTCATAATAAGTAGTTTGCCATTTAGATAGGATTGTGAAGACTTAAATGTAATCCCCGTGTGAGCGCAAATGCTGATGGGCAGTCTTGCCCTATCTTCCTGCTCTCTTCATTAACCTGCTGTCCTAGACTCCATTTCATGTCGTCTTTTCTCTCCTCAGCCTGTACCCTCCTCCCTCCCAACCCCCTGCAGATGGTTTTGCTTCTAGAGAACTTCACAGATCCCCACTATTTCTGAGTCCACCGCACCTGCTTCTGAGTCCATGCACATTACCATCTCCCATGGGACCTGGCGTGGTGGAGCTCTTCCCCGATGCCTCCTGCCCCTCTTGTGTATGTGCACCTTCCCCTTTGGTCCGTTCATGAATAATGATCTTTCTGTTTATCAAGTTTTCTCAGTGATCAGATCTTTTCCATCCGTTCCCAAACTGCAACATTATAAGCTATAATGCTGCTCATCTTAAATACACAAACACAAAAAAACCCCTCCTTGAACCCTACATTTTTTCTTTAGCTTTTGCACCATTTCTCTGCTCTCTTTTACAGCAGTTTCCTGAAGGTATTTTCTATGCTTCTCTTTGCTATTTCACTGCTCCTAATTATGTGTTCATACTCCCTACTCTGTTGAAAGTGCTCGAGAGTGACCTCTTCTTTGATATATCCAGAACAGTTATCAGTCTTTGTCTTACCCAACCTATCAAAAACATTTAATAGTTGGTCAGTCCCTTCTTGAAAGAGTTTCTTCACTTGGTGAATATATTAGTTATTGCCCTCGTGATGCTGTGTTACAAATCCCCGTTCAACTCAGTAGCTCATGTTGAATTTTGGGCTCATGGTAGCACACGCCAGCTGCATTTCAGCTGATTTAGGTGAGCTTGGCTGGGTGATGCTGCTCCAGACTGGGGTTTATCTGGCATTGCTCCAGGCCGTGGATTGGGTTCAGATCTGCTCCTTGTATATTTGTTCTGGGACTCGGGCTGAAAGGACCGCAACTACCCTATAGGGAATGCTGTTGTTGTGGCAGATTATTAAAGTAAAAGAGTAAAGTCAAACCACGTAAGTACATCGGAGACTTCTTTCATCCTACCCACTAACATTCCCGTTGGCTCAGTAAATCTCTATCCCTATTTCCTAGGTCATCTATCTTGTCTCATGACTTTACTATGGTGACAAATTTTAAGTTTATATCTCCAGCTGAATCCTCATCCCTTAACTCCACATTCATATGTCTACTCTGATGTCTGTATATACACCCCTACTCAGTACACACTAAAAGGAACTCCAGACTCCCTGTCATTCCCAGTGGCAACTTCGGTCTTTTAGTTGCTTAGGCCGCAAGTTTGGAGTCATCCCTGGCTTCTTTTTTCCTCCTTATCCTTCAATTCAAATGTAAATTTGTTGACTCTATCTTCAAATTTGATAATGTCTTACCACCTCCACCGCTGCCACCCTAGTACTGTCTAGTACCATTTCTCCTTTGTTTTATTGCAGGTACCTTCTAACTGGTCTTCCTGCTCTGCCCTTGACACCCACAGTCTGTTTCCTAGAACAATCTTTTTGAACTTTAAATAAGGTACTACCAATTCCTTGCTCCAAAGACCCCAGTGCTGAAAGAAAACAAAGGAGGAGGTAGAGGAGACAGGAGTAATTTGGTTTCCATTTTAGAAATATTCTTCCATGTAGAGAATGGATAATAAAGGGCAAGAGTGGTAGCAGGGAGACTTGTTAGAAGCCAGTTGCAGTGGTCCAGGTGAGAGATGCTATTGGTTTGATATAATCGTCACTTGACTGCAGGTCCCTTGAGGGCAGAGATAATATCTGTTTTTGCTTAAATTGTATTCCCAGTGTTTAGTCTTGAGTCTGGCACCAGGAGGTGCTCAGTTATCTGGTACTTGAATCTCTACATAAGCATCATGAGAAGAACAATGAAGATGTGGTCCTTGTATGTTTTTTACTGTCAACTTATTGTTTTCCTTAAACCACACATAGAAGATAGATGTTATGTGTTATGGCCAAAAAAATTATGATAGCTAGTAGGAAAAATCTCTCAAAATCAGTGTACCAATTCCTTTATTCAAATATTTAGATTAGAGTTTTCTAATTCTTTCACTCTGATTCTTACAGCGGAAACACCACAAGCCACATACTCTTAAGGGGAAGATATTTTCATGGGAAATCTATCAGAGCATGTTAATTATAACCATATGATGTTACTGAAGCTGTTGAAATTGTTAGGGTTTCTTAATCATGATAATGTATAGGTAGAAAATGTGTGGGTTACTCAGCATATCTGACCTTGAATACATACAAAAATGTTTTTAAATTTTAAATTTTTAAAAAAGCCACTTTCCTGTGATTCATTTGCGATTCGAGATTTGGTTGTATTGGGGCATTAGAAAAGAACCATGTTGTTGATTGAGACAGTTTTGGTAAGGGACTAGCAACATGACAAATTTAATATGTTTCCTTTCTGTCTATATAGACAATGATAGAATATTTTGAAACCTTCAAAAAATTTTATTTCCACATTGGGGCATGTAATTCAGAGAAGCTCATAGCATTTTAGAACACAGAATTATATCTGGAGTTAGATTCAATTATTCTTTGGTCTGCAATAGATTTAAATGGTTTGATTATTAACCTCTATGTCATGGTCAATTTTTCTGCCAGATAAAGTCATTTAAAAAAGGAGACTATTTAGACAGCTCATATAGAAAAATCTCTCATTGTGGAGAAGGAAATTTCTTAAGTAAATGCGTTTAGAGATTCTTTTGACTTTATTACCTTATTTATCTTGTTAGTACTTTCTTAGCATTCATTATATGTTAGGGACTCTGCCGGGTCCCAGTGGTGACCCAAATCAGATATAGCTGCACTCTCTTAGAGCTCTCACAGCTATAGAGGTGCCAGATAAATGTCATTGTGCTAGAGTGTGAGGTGAGGGGATAGGATGCTCATGGAAGCACAGAGGAGAGGCGTCTAGAGTATGGGATCAGGTATGGGATCAGAGGGGTGAGTGGGTGAGCAGGCACAGAGGCAGGAATGGGGATCTGTGGGCACCAGCAGCGTGCAGTCTGTTTTACGGAAGGGGGCTTCTCCTGGCGAGTAGAAGAGCTGGGACAAGATGGAGTGGGGGAGGGGGAGAGGGAGAAGGGAAGAGTAGAAATGTGGCTGTTAGAGGTAGGCAGAGGTCAGATGAGAAAGTTGGTGAACTACTTTAAGCAGGGGAGAGTATATGATCAGATTTGAGTTTTAGAAAATCGCTTTGGATGCTGCATGTAAACTTAAAAGATTCTTTACCTGTTTTCTATTGCACGTATTATGTATAAACGTAAGAAAGCATTACTTTTCAAGTCAGCTTTGTCATGGAAGGTGAATGCATACAGAAAAGCGCGAGATCATAAAGGCTCAGGTTTTCTGCCTTTGCACAAAGTGACCCCTGTGTAACCTCTATGCACATCAGCAAAGAGAAAATTACCACCACCCCGAAACCTTCCATTGTCTTTTTTTAAATCACAGTGTTACTGGCAGTTTGAATATTGGCCCTATTGATTAATTTTACTTATTTTTCAGAACTTTTATACAAATGGAATCTGACAGCGTGTACTTTTTGTTGTGTGTATATGATGTCTTTCACCAGCCCTTTGTTTGGGGTATTCATCCACATTGCTGGGTGGAGGCATAGTTTAGCTTTTTGTCTCTCTTATCTCAACGTAGTATTTCATAGTTGCAATCATAATTTTAAAATCTATTTATGGCTAATAGACATTTCAATGGTTTCCAGCTTTTCTTTCTTACAAATAGTGCTGCCGTGGAGATTTTTACATATAAATATGTGGACATTTCTGCAGAGCACCACCTAGCAGCTAAAGAGCCTCTTAGTGTACATGTAGGATTTACTCTGATACTGCTGCAGTGACCCAGAGTGGTTGGGTATACCAATTAGATTCCCAGCATCCGTGTATAAAAATTGTAGTTATTTCTCATTCTTGCTCATATTTACTATTGCTGTTCATTGTGGTGGGTATAAAACATTATCTCATGGTGGTTTTTATTTTCCCAGTAAATGATATTGAGTACTTTTTCATGTATTTTCTTGGCCATTTAGATAAATTGTTCTGTGAAATACCAGTTCAGATTTGTTTGTCCATTAAAAAAGTATTATATTTTTCTTAAAGGTTTTTATAGAGTTCTTTGTACTTTTTATGTAGAAGTCCTTTGTCAGATACATGTGTTCCAATATTTTCTCCCACAAACTGGCTTGCTTTGTAATCTTATAATTTTTTCCTGATGTACAAACTGTTTAATTTTAATGAATTCCAATTTAAGAATTTTTCCTTTAAGGTTAGTGCTTTTTGTGTCTTAAGAAATTTTTGCCTGCTTCAAGGTCACAAAGATGTTCTCCTGGGCTATCAAGAAGCTTTGCTTTTTCACATGTTCACATTTAGATCTATGATGTCCTTGGAATTGATTTTTTTTTTTTTGGTATGGTATGAGGTAGGGGTCAAGATGATATTTACCTATGTAAATATCCTGTTGACCCAGTGTTACTTATTGAAAACATCACCATCTCTCCCCTGGATTGAGGTAGCCCCTGTTTCATATGTTAATCATATGTTTCTGGGTCTTATTTTGTTCTTATTGGGCTACTTGTTTAATAAAGTGTCTTAAGTTTTCATAGTACTTGTATCAGATATGTACTCAAAGTTTTTCTTGATTTTCTTTTAGCCTGTTCTTATTCCATTTGCCATATACGTTAGAGTCACACGATCAATTTCCACATACACAGAGACTGAGATTTTGATCAGAATTGCATGGAAGCAGTAGATCTGTTTGGTAGAGTTAACATCTTTACAATATTGAATCTCCTAATCAATGAACACAGTACAGATCTCCAGATAACTAGGTTGTCCTTACTTTTTCTAAGTAATCTTTTGAGTTTCTTCCTGTAGCATTCTTGCACACCTTTCACTAGATTGATTCTTTTTGTTACTGCAAATGACATCTTTTAAAACTTTACCTTCTAATTATTTTGCTTGTATAAGTAAATATAATAGATTTTCATAGATTTAGCTTGATTCTAGAGATTTTGTTGCTTTCACTTCTTTTTTTTTTGTACTGGGGATTGAACTTCGGACCTTGCGTTTGTGAGGCAGGTGGCAGAACCATTGAGCTAAATCCCCAGCCCTTCACTTCTTAATCTTTATACTAAAAACAAGATTATTGGGTTTTAGCCTGTCTTCTTTTCAATATATACATTCAAAACTCTTTTTCTCTTTTTAAAGTATTGCTTTAATTTTTATTTTTCTGCTCAAAATATTTAAAAAAATGTCTATTTTTTTTCTTTGGGCGATAAGTTCTTTAGGTATTTATTCCTCAATTTTAATTATTTGGGATATTCTAAGGATCTTTTCATTGATTTTTAACTTAACCCAACTACTGTATTATCAAAGAACATAGCCTTTGAATTTTAATCTTTTGGGAAACAAAGCTTTCAGTTTTTTGATATTTTTGAAACATGTTTATAAACATATTTTTGAAACATGCTTTATAGCTCCAGTATGTAGGAGTACTTGAATAGACTATAGAGTATATTCTGTAGTAGTAGGCATACATTTTATATAGGTGTGTTGGGTCAGATTTATTAATTATATTGTTAGACTTCCTTTCAACATTATTTGGGGAGTCTGATTATTCTGTCAGTTTTGAAAAAGTTAAGCTAAGTCCCTCACTGTGAGGATGAATTTTTTCTTTTTCTTTTAAAAATTCTGTCAGTTTTTATGCATATTCCAAGGATATATTGCAGATACATATACATTTGTAATTGTTATCACTTCTTGTTGTGTTTGACTCTTTTATTATGAAATACCTCTCTTTATTCTCCCAATAGTTCTTGACTTTTCAAAGTCCAGTTATTCTTTTGGTTAGTGTTTGCATGGTACAGCATTTGACTCTTATTTGTTTCTTTTATAAGCAGCTCATAGTTGTTTTTTATTTATCTCTTCTGACAGTCCTTGGAGTATCTAATAGTCCATTTAGAGTAACTGGTAATATATTTGAACTTTAGTTTCCATCTTACCATTTGCTATTTAATGGTCCCATCTGTTCCTTGTTTCTCTTTTCTCTTTTGTTGCCTTTTTTGTATTAATTCACTATTTATCGTTCACTTTTCTTCTCCCCTGGCTTGTTGTTCATCTTGTGACTCTTTTGACTGCTGTTGTAAGAATTACAGAATCTACTCTTCTCTTATGAATTTACTCTCAATTAGTTCTTTAGTCCATTCCCTGATGATGCAGTGTCCTTAGAATACTCTGACTGCATAGAACCCTGGATTTTCTTTTGCATTGTTTTTGTCACTTATTTTAATTTCACAAATGATTAAAATTATCTCATTATGCTCTTGTCTTCTATTCAGTTATTTTTATTTTATTTTACTATATCTTTATGGAGGTGTAATTTATATATCATAAAATTTACCCATTATACTGGCACAAATCAGTGATTTTTAAAAAATTTATAGAGTTCTGACAAATGTAGCATATTTATGTAAAATAATAATAATAGGAGAAGCAAAGTGCAGGGTAATTGAGATCTGTTCTGTCTTCACAATTTTCTATAAATCTAAGACTATTAAAAAGTTAATTTTATTTAAAAAATCTATAGAGTTCTGAAATTATGACAGCCTCATTTCAGGACATTTTCTGTTGAGTTCCAAAGTCCCCTTCTACACATACATTTTAGACAGTCCGTGCTTCCACACCTCACTGTAGACAACTACTGTTTTTGTAAATTTGCCTTTTCTATGGATTTTTACATAAAGTCAATTATACAATGTGTAGTCTTTTGTCTGGTGTTTCTTTTACTTAGCCTAATGTTTATTGAGGCTTATGAGGGCTGAACATATGTTGTATGGATTGTTATTTTGTTCATTTTTATTGCTGAGTAGTATTCTATTATATGGCTATATCACAGTCTATTTATCCATCATCAGTTAATGAAAATTGTCTCCAGTTATTAGATTCTATCAGTAATAGTGCCATTAAAGGGCCGGGGGTTTAGCTCAATGGTTCTGGCGCCTGCCTTGCAAGCGCAAGGTCCCGAGTTCAATCCCCGGTACCAAAAAAACAAACAAACAAATAGTGCCATTAAAATTCATTTAAGTCATTTTGTAGATAGGTATTTTTAGTTTCTCTTGGGTGTTCCTAGGAGAAGAATTGCTGATTCATATGCTAGAAATGTGTGAAAATTGGTGAGAAACTGCAAAGCAATTTTCCAGAGTGGCTATATTTTATATTCTCATCAGCTATTTATGAAGCATCTAGTTTCTTTACATTGTTATCAACAGTTGACTACAGCCATTAAAGTAGGTATATAGATTTCAATTTGTGATTTAATTTGCATTTCCTTAATAGCTAATGATGTTGATTAGCTTTTTAATGTACTTTTAGCCACTTGTAAGTTTTGTTTGAGAAAATGTTATCCAAATGTTTTGCCTACTTTTAAATTGGGTTGTATTCTTTTTGACTTGTAGGAATATTTTATTTATTCTGGATCCAAGGTCTTTATTAAATATATGATTTCTAAATATTTTCCCTGATGTATGGCTAGTCTTATCATTTTTTTAATAGTGTCTTTTTCAGGTCATTTTTTTTATTCATACATGTTTGTAGTACATAATTTCTCCATTTTTTGTGTGGAGTTGATCCATGTACGTAACGCATCATAATTTTCTTTTTTATCCCTTTTCCCTCTCCCTTACTCCTTCCCTCAATACCTTGATCCCCTTCCCCTTTGAGAAAGATCTATCTTCCTACTTCCTGTTATCTGCCTTTTACTTTGCTCTTTATTTATACTTTGGGTTTTTTATATAAGAGAAATCGTGGTATTTAAGCTTATTGTTTGATTTGTCTCACTTAACATTATGGTCTCAACATGCATCCATTTTCCTACAGATGATTCAAGTTATCTTTCTTTATGAAAGAGTGGTACTCCATTGTATGTAAATACCACATTTTCTTTATTCATTCATCATTCATGTTAATGGACATAATAAGTCGCTTCCAAGATTTAGCTATTATGAATTGTGCTGCTATAAACATGGATATGCATGTATACCCATACTATAATATGATATCTTTAGCTCCTTGGGGAAGATACCTAGCTGGGTCAAATAGAATTTATAGTTACAGCTTTTTGAGGACTCTCCATACTGATTTCCATAGTGGTGGTACTAGTTTGCATTCTCACTGACAATAGAGAAGGGTTCCTTTCCCCCTGAAGCCTCACCAGCATTTTTTATTATTTGATTTCTTGATGATGGCCATTCATTCTGGGTTAAGATGTAATCTCATTGTCATTTTAATTTGCAAATTTCTAAGGTGCAGTGATTTTGAGCATGTCTTCCTGTATTTATTGGCCATTTGTACTTATTCTGAGAAGTATCTATTCATTTTTGTTGCCCATTTTTGATTGGGTCTTTTATTTTGGGGGAGTCTAATTTTTTTGAGTTCTTTATATATTCTAGATATTATTCCTTTGTCTGAGGAATAGCTAACAAAAATTTTTTTTTTCATGCTCTATGTTCTCTTTTCACTCTGTTGATTGTTTCTTTTGCTGTGCAGAGCTTTTTAATTTGGTATAATCCCATTTGTTCATTCTTGGTGCTATTTCCTGTGCTATTAGGGTTTTGTTCAGGAAATCTTTGCCTACACCTATGACTTCAAGAGTTTTACCTATTTTGTCTTCCAGCAGGTTAAGTGTTTTTGTCCTAACATGTAGTTCTTTGATCTGTTTTGATTTTAGTTTAGTACATGGTGAGAGATAACGGGTCTAGAGTCAGTCTTCTGCATGTGGATAGCCAGTTTTCCCAACACCTTTTATTAAAGAGGCTGTTTTTCTTCCAGTGTATTAGTATCTTCTTTTGAAGTGCAAAAGATTTTAATTTTGATGAGGTCCAATTTATTAATATATTACTCTATGGTGTGATTTTGGTGTTATACCTAAGCACTTGTTGCCTAATCTGAGGTCACAAAGTTTTCTGTTTTGCCTTCCAGAAGTTTACAATTTTAACTATTGCATTTACAGCTATGATCCATTTTAAATTATTTTTTTGTATATTATATCAGATAAATGTCCAGTTTTACTTGTCTGTCTACATTTATTTGCATATAGGTATTGAATCATTATCCTGTAGTATATCTTGGAAAGACTGATTTCATCAATGAATTGTCCCTAGCATCTTTGTTAAAAATGAATTGAGAATCAATGTAAGGATCTATCTATCTATCTATTTATCTATCTATCTATCTTTCTATCTATCTATCTATCTATCTGTCTATCAATCATCTATCCATCCATCCATTCGCATGTTCATCCTTCTTCATCTTGTATCACACTGTAGCATTATATTTAAATTTGAAATTTGTTATTGTAAATTTTCCAATTTTGTTCTTTCTTAAAGTTGTTTTGATTAATTTAGGTCCTGTAAATTCCCATATTGCTTTTCAGTTTGCTAATTTCTACTAATCAAACCCAACCCAGACCAACCCAGCCCAACACAGCCCAACCTAACCGAACTAAGCACCTGTTGGGATTTTGATAGAGGTTGTATTGATTTCACATACCAATTTGGGGGAGTTTTAGTGGTTTTAGGTTTTTTATATATTTTTCTTCAGGCATTGTGATAATTATGTGCTTTCCTCTTTATTTCATTAATTTATTACAGTAGTTGATTTTTGAATCTTAAACTTTGTTTTCCAGGGTTAAAATCTCACTTGTTTCATGTGACATTTCTTTTCCTATATTGCGAAATGTGGTTTGCTAGTACTTTTCAAAAGGACTGCTATGTCTGTGTTCATGAAGAGTGTTGGCCTGTAGTTTTCTCTTACAATGATATCTTTATCTAGCTGTGGAATAAAGTCAAAACTGAGCTCTTAGAATGAGTTGGGAAATGTCCCCTCCTTTATATTCTGAAAATGCTTGTGAAAAATTGATTTTATTTGTTCTCTAAATATTTGATAGAATTCATCAATGAAACAATCTGTGCTTGGGCTTTGCAGCAAGATTTTTTTTTTGTTGATTCATTTTTTTTCCTCTATAGATATATTCAGATTTTCTACCTTTTAAGAATTATTTTTGGAGGTGTTGAAGGGAGGGCAGGGGAAGGGGGAAAAAATAAGAACCAAGAGAGTATGTAAAGGTGCATATCTCCAATGATGAATGTCATAGTGTATACCTAAAATGTACCAATAAAAGGATATACCCCCCAAAAATTATTTTTGGCAATTTGGAAAATTTCTAGGAGTTTTTCCATTTCATTTAAGTTATCTAATTTGTGGTCATTGAGTTGTTCATAATATTCTTTTATAATCCTTTTATTTATTCCACTAGTGATGTTCCCATTTTATGTATTTTTATAATTGGGTAATTTGGATAATATGTCTTCTTTTATTTTCTTGGTCAGTTTAACTAAAGGTTTGCCAATTTTATTTTTCTGTTTTCTATTCATTGATCCCCCAGTCTTATTATTTTCTTCTTTTGGCTTGCTTTTGATTTAGTTTGTTCTTCTTTATTTCATTAAAGTTGAAGTTTAGGTTACTGAAGACCTTTCTTTTCTAATTAGGCACTACAGTTATAAAATTTTGTCGAAGCCTTGCTTTTACTATATCTCAGTTTTATGCTTTCATTTTCATTGAATTAAAATGTTTTAATGTTTTCTATTTTTTCTTTGGTTCTTGGGCTTTTTAAAAAAATGTGTTAATTTCAAAATATTTTAATATTTACTCAGGTTCTTTTGGTTATGGATCTCAAGTTTAATTCTGTTGTGATCAGAAAATATACTTTGTGAGATTTCATACTCTATTGAGACTTCGTATGTTTTATTCTGAACAGTTGTTCCATGTGTACTTGAAAAGAATATATGTTCTATAGTCATAGAGTAGACTTTTCTACTAATATTAGGTCAAGTTGATTGACAGTTGTAAGTGCTCAGTATCCTTACAGATATTTGGTCTAAGTCATCTATCAGTTATGGAGAGTGAGACATTAAACTCTCCAACTGTTATTGTGTATTTATTTTCTCACATCTGCCAGATACCACTTTTTGAGTTTGGGGGTTATATTATTGGTTGCATATACATTTATTATTAATATTATGCCTTCCTTCTGTATGAATGGGTTTACCATTATGAAATTTCCTTACCTCTAGTAATATTTCTTGCTTTACAGTATATTTTATTTGATACTAGTATAGCCATTTCTGTTCACTTATGTTTACCATTTGCCTGGCATGTCTTTCTCTCCTTTAACTTTCAACCTATTTGTGTGTTAGAATCTGAGGTATGCCTCTTGTAGATTACATCTATTTCACTTGTGTTTTCAAAGTCCAATTAATGTCTGCCTTTTGAGTGGAATGTTTAATTCATTTACATTTAATATAATTATCAATATGATTTTACATCTGTCATTCTAGTATTTGTGTTCTGTATATTTCCTATTTATTTTGTACCTCTTCTTTTGTGTGAACTAAATGTTTTTAATGGGATACTTTAATTTGTCTGTTAATTAAAAAATGTTTTTCTTATTGAAAACATAATTAAAAACTTAGCAACTAAGAAAGCCCGGGTCCTGCTGGCTTCACTGCCAAATTCTGCAAGACATTTAGAGAGGAACTACTGCCACTATTGTTTAAACTCTTCAATGAAATTGAAAAGGAAGCAATACTCCCAAATTCATTCCTGGAAGCAAGCATCACCTTGATCCCCAAAGCAGAGAAAAACCCAACCTAAAAAGAGAACTATAGGCCAATCTCACTAATGAACATAGATGCAAAAATCCTTACTAAGATACTGGCAAATAGAATGCAGAAGATCATCAAGAAGATCATACACCCTGACCAAGTGGGAATTATCCCAGGGATGCAGGGATGGTTCAACATATGCATATCAATCAATGTAATACACTATATCAATAAAGCAAAGGACAAAAACCATATGATCATCTCAGTAGATGCAGAAAAAGCATTTGACAAAATCCAACATGCACTTATGATAAAAAACCTACAAAAAATTGGAATAGATATTCTCTACCTCAATGTGATAAAAGCAATCTATGAAAAGCCAACAGCCAGTGTCATACTAAATGGTCAAAAACTGAAATCCTTCACACTAAAATCAGGAACAAGACAAGGATTTCCACTATCACCACTCCTGTTCAATATAGTTTTGGAAACATTAGTCACGGCAATTAGACAAGAGAACGAAATAAAAGGAATAAAGATAGGAAATGAAGAAGTCTAATTGTCATTATTTGCAGATGACATGATACTCTATATAGAAGACCCCAAGAATGCCATCAAAAGTCTTCTTAGATAAAGGACTACTATCTAGAATATATAAAGAACTGAAAGAAATCAGACGCCCCAGATTCAAAGACCCAATTCAAAAATGGGCATCTGAAATGAACAGACATTTCTCAGACAAAGAAGTAAAAGCAGCAAATAAATATATGAAAGAATGTTCAACATCACTGGTCATTTGAGAGATGCAGATGAAAACAATACTGAGATTCCACCTCACCCCAGAAAGAACGGCTGCTATCAAGAAATCACCCAGTAACAAATGCTGGTGGGGGTGTGGGGAGAAAGGAACCCTTCATTGTTGGTGGGAGTGCAAACTGGTGCAACCACTGTGGAAATCAGTATGGAGATACTTCAAAGAACTAGGGCTAGAGGTCCCATTTGACCCAGCTATTTCCCTGCTGCGTATCTTCCCAAAAGAATTAAAAGAATCATACCACAGTGAATAATATGCACCCATGTTTATAGTAGCACAGTTTGTAATAGCTAAAGCTTGGAAACAGCCCAAGTGCCCATCAAATGGAAACTGGATAAAGAAGGTGTGTTTTTAAAAATAAAATGGAGTACTACTCAGCTATAAAGATTGAGAAACTAGAGAGATGTATAGCTAAATGGATGCATATTGAAGCCATACTCTTAAGTGAAATAAATAGGACACACATGTATAAATACTGAATAGTTTTTCTAGTGTGAGAAACTGAAAGTGTAATTAAGGATTAAAATGATTAAAATGAATAATTGATAATTTGAAATAGAAAGAAAAGGTCCAAAGGGGTAGGGGTAGTGGGAGGGGAAGGCGAAAGGAAAGAAGGGAAAGGAAAAATTATGAGGAAAGAAAAAATATGGAAATGAAGTCTGTGTAAATAAGGAAGGGTGGAGGGGGTGAAGGGTGCACAGGTAATGGGGAAAAAATAAGAACCAAGATACATCATGTACAGGTCCAAGTATCCAATGATAAATGTAAATGTATTGTATACCTAAAATGTACCAATAAAAGAATTTAAGGAAAAAAACCCCCCAAAACCAAAAGTCTTCTAGACTAAATAACCAAATTCAGTAAAGTAGCTGGATACAAGGTCAACACACAAAAAACCATAGCTTTCCTCTACACCAACAACACATTCACTGAGAGAGAAATAGGGCAAACAGTTCCTTTCACAATGGCATCCAAAAAACTGAAATAAATAGGAATCAACCTAACAAAAGAAATCAAAGACCTCTACTCTGAAAACTATAGCACTCTGAAAAGAGAGATTGAAGGCGCTATCAGAAATGGAAAGACATCCCTTGCTCCTGGGTAGGAAGAATCAACATAGTGAAAATGGCCATACTTCCAAAACTACTATATAGATTCAATACAATCCCAGTTGAAATCCCAGCAGCATACTTCACGGACCTTGAGAAAATAATGCAAAAAATTATCTGGAACAAGAAGAGACCTAAAATAGCAAAAGCAATTCTAGGCAACAGATATATGGCAGGGGGTATCACAACCCCCAACTTGAAACTGTACTACAAGACTCCTGTGATAAAAACAGCATGGTACTGGCAAAGAAACAGACCTGAGGACCAGCAGAACAGATTAGAAAATCCAAAAACAACTCCAGACACACTCAGCCCCCTCATCTTCAACAAAGGAGCCAAACACCCTCACTGGAGGAAAGATAGCCTCTTTAATAAATGGTGCTGGAAAAATTGGGCTTCAACTTGCTAAAGATTAAAACTAGACCTATATCCCTTACCATTCACTGAACTAAAATCAAAATGGATTAAAGATCTAAATATTAAAATAGAAATGCTGAATTGGCGGGACCAGAGGTTAGGTAGAACTCTTAAAGACACTGGTGTAGGAAAAGATTTTATGAAGTAAACCTCAGTTGCCCGTGAACTAGCACAAACAATCAACAAGTGGGATCTCTTCCTATATTACAAAGCACAGCAAGAGAAACCACCAACAGTGGGATGAGACAACCCACTATGTGGGAAAAAATTTTCATCTGCTCTTCCTCAGACAAAGGTCTACTAACTAGGATCTATAAAGAACCTTAAAAAATCAGACCTCCCAAATTTAAAGACCCAATCCAAAAATAGGCATCTGAAATGAACAGACATTTCTCAGACAAAGAAGTAGAAATAGCAAATAAACATATGAAAAATGTTCAACATTACTGGTCATTCGAGAGATGCAAATGAAAACAATGCTGAGATTCCACCTCACCCCAGAAAGAATGGCTGCTATCATGAAATCAACCAATAACAAATGCTGATGGGGCTGTGGGGAAAGAGGAACCCTGTTCCATTGCTGGTGGGAATGTCCACTGGTGGAACCACTGTGGAAATCAGTATAGAGTTATCTCAAAGAACAAGGAATGGAAGTCCCATTTGACCCAGGTATTTCCCTGCTGGGTATCTTCCCCAAAGAATTAAAAGAATCATACCACAGTGATATATGTGCACCCATGTTCATAGCACAATTTTTTTCCCCATTAAGTTTATTGGTACATTTGAGGTATAAAATACAGTTACATTCATCATTGGGATCTTGTACCTTTACATGAGTATCTTGGTTCTTATTTTTTTAGCCTTCCCCTGCCCTCCCTTCACCCACTCCAACTCCACCCTTCCCTATTTGCAAAGACTTTGTTTCCATTTCTTTCCTTTTCTCATATTTTTCTTTTCCCTTCTTTCCTTTCCCCTACCCCTCCCGCTATCCCTACTCCTTTAGACCTTTTCTTCCTATTACACAATATCAATTATACATTTTTAAAATCACAATATCAAGATCTATAAAACATTACCACAGATTTTATAGAATTTAAAAGGATATAGAAAGCATATTACAAAAATCTTTTTTGAAATAAGTTTGACAAGGTACTAAGAAGTACCTTGGGAGACAAATTAATGAAACTGACTCTGGAGGAAATATAAAATTTGAATAGCACCTATTAAAAAAGTATATTCCTAGCTTGAAAGCCTATCTATACGACAACAATGGGCTCATATAAATTTTAACTGATAAATTATATCAAACATTTAAAGCAGAAAAAAGAAGGAACACTTCTCTCATTTTAGGAAATCAACATAGTGCTAATACTAAAACTGGATAAGGATAATAGAAGAAAAAAGTATAAACATAGATAAAAATTTGTTGAACAAAACAAAATATTAGAAGTCAGATCTGGCAGTATGTGGAAAGTGGTTT
This sequence comes from Heterocephalus glaber, assembly GCF_053883595.1. Classification (NCBI taxonomy): domain Eukaryota; kingdom Metazoa; phylum Chordata; class Mammalia; order Rodentia; family Bathyergidae; genus Heterocephalus; species Heterocephalus glaber. The sequence goes on from NW_028258315.1 coordinate 13,174,333, forward strand.
TATTATAGGGATGGCAGTGTTGGTTCAGCATTGGAAGATCCACCCCCAAAAGTCATCATTTTAACAGAGGAAAGGAAAAACCCATATGATCCTTTCACTAGTTGGAGAAAAAGTATTGGACTAAATTCTACAGTTGTTCATGGTAAAAACTATCAGGAGACTAGAAGTAGAACAGAACCTTCTCAACAGATTAAAGACATGTACTCCATACTTCCTCCAAAAATGCCTTATATGAATGGAGATGATAAAATGCTTTCTCCCTAAGGTGGGGAACAGGGCAGATATGCGTACTTTTCATCTGTCCATTAAACTTTGAAACATAGGCCCAAAGCAAAATAGTCTGGGAATAAAATGACACAATTAGGATAGGATTGGCAAGGTAGAAGTAAAATCTTTTTATGCAGATGAAATGATCATCTACAGAGAAAATACTAAGAAATCTCTAGGAGTCCCTAGGACTTATATTTGAATTTAGCATGATTAGAAAACACAAAGTCTATATAAAAATTCAGGTCTATGTATATTTGCTATAAATGAAGATTTGGATGTTGAAATTTAAAAGTTACGTAGGAGTACAAAGGACCTTGAAAAGTAAAAAGAAAAAAAAACAGTGTTGGAAGACATTTAGTACCTAATTTTAAGACTTCTTGTAAAGCTACAGTAATCAAAGCAGTGTTGGTGTAAGGAAAGACATATAGATCATTGAAATAAAACAGAATGTAGCAATAGAACCACACATATACGGTCCACTGAGTTTTGAAACATTATTTAACATTAACATTTTATAGAATATAAACTCAATTCAAGAGCCAAGGAAAAGATAATGTTTTCAGCAAATGGAAAAAAAAATGATAAATGAGAGTCCATCAAAATTTAGAACTTTAAATGACATCGTTAAGAAAATGAAAAATAGTCCTTAAACAGACAATATTTATAATGCATATAAACTATGACCAGAATATATGAAGAACTCCTACAGCTCATTAATAGACAACCCAAAAAGTAGACACAAGCACTTGATAAATAGCCAGCACAGAACAAGGAAAGGTGTGCAACACTAGAATCCGAAAAATACTAATCAGTACAATAACAAGATTGAATTATACACTCATTAGGGAGATGAAGTTAAAAGTTTTTTTTGTTTGTTTGTTTTGTTTTTGGTACTGGGGATTGAACTCGGGACGTTGCGCTTGCGAGGCAGGCGCCGGAACCACTGAGCTAAATCACCGGCCCCCTTTTTTTTTCTTGGTACTGGGGATCGAACTTGGGTCCTTGTGCTTGCAAGGCAGGCCGCAGAACCACTGAGCTAAATCCCCGGCAAAGTTAAAAGTTTTAAAAGAACAAATGTCAGCTTAGGTGTGAACCAGTTAGAACTTTCTAATACTGCTAATGTGAATGTAAAATGATAAAACCATTTTGGAAAACAATACAGAAATTTCCTGTATTACTGTTAAGAACCAACAGTTCTTAAGTTTTTACTTAAGAGTAATAAAAACATGTTCGCAATAGATTTGTACATACAAGTTGGCTGTCCATTATCTGAAATTTTTGGGAACAGAGTGTTTCAGATTTTCATTTGAAATCCACTTGATCTGCAAAGAGGATAGCTACTCTTGCTTTTTTTCGGGTTCTTGTCACATGGAGTATTGTTTTCCACCCTTTAACTTTCAGTCTATGAGTTTCTTTTTGAATTAAATGTGTTTCTTGTATGCAGCATAGTGTTGGATCTTGCTTCTTGACCCATTGTGCAAGTCTGTTTCTTTTGATTGGTACATTGAGACCATTGACATTGATGGTTATACATATTGACTCATCATTGTCATGACTTTTTCTGTTTCTTGGATTCTTCCCCTTTGCATTTAATTTCTTGTTGTGCCTGATGGATTCATTCTGCTGGGCTTCCTGGGGTTGTGATCCTCGTTGTCTTTTCCTAAGATATTGTCTAAAATGTTTTTGAGTGCTGGTTTGGTATTCATGAAGTTCCTAAGGTACTCTTTGTCATGAAAGTATCTTATTTCTCCAACAATTTTGAAAGATAGCTTTGGGGCTTGAAATATGTCACTCCATGCTCTTCTTGCCTTGAGGGTTTGCATTGAGAAGTCTGCTGTGAGTCTGTGGGCTTTCCTTTGTATGTGATTTGTTTTCTCTCACTGCTTGTAGAATTTTGTTCTTCTGTTGGATTTCTGGACTCCTAACTATTATATGCCTATGTGTAGATTTTTTTTTTTTGATTATGGCTACTTGGAGTCCTATATGCCTCACTTATCTGTATGTCAAGTTCTTTTCCCCTCCTTGGGAAGTTTTCTGCAATCGCTTGTGTGAACAGTTTTTTAATATCATCTGAACTCTCTCCTGTTTCTTTACTGACTCCAGTCAGACTTATGTTATTCTTCTTTGCATCATCTAGCAGCCGCTGGATTGATTTCTCGTGATCCCTTACAATTTTAAAGAAATTTTTCTTTTCCTGGTCACTAATAGCAATCTCATCTTCTGTATCTGAAATTCTGTCCTCACATTGGCTCATTCTGCTGCATAGACTTTCAGTGGAGTTTTTAATTTCCTGGAAATCTGTTTGTATCTCTTTTATGGATTCCATTTGCTTCCTATGTTGGGATTCCATCATGTTCCTCAGTTCCTCTATTTTTTTATCTGTGTCCTCTCTAGATTTATTAATCATGTCTTGCACTATGGGCACAATCTCTTCTGTTATCTGGGAAATTATTTTTGATTTCATTTTTTCCATATCCTCTTTTGTTGCCAGTTCATGGCGTCCAGGAGGTTGAGTATCAGATTGTTCCATCTCATTTCCTTTTGGGGTTGTTTTAGGTGATCTGGAAGTCTGGTTTTGAAACTTGTTTACATGTCTTCTCATTTCAATGAGGGGGTTTTGCTCCTGGCACCCGCGTGGCTCACCTCCTCTGTGCTGGCCGGGGTGGTACGGCGGCCTAGAAGCCTCCTCCTGTTGTGCGCTGGGAGCCAGCACAGTTTTTAATAGCCAAAACTTGGAAGCAGCCCAAATGCCCATCAACTGGAGACTGGATAAAGAAAATGTGGTGTTTTTTTTTCACTAAATGAAGTACTACTCAGCCATAAATAATGAGAAATTAGAGACATTCACAGCTAAATGGATGCACATTGAGGCCATACTCTTAAGTGAAATAAATAGGACACACATGTGTAAATACCGAATAGTTTCTCTAGTGTGAGAAACTGAAAGTGTAAATAAGGACTAAAAGGTATAATAGATAATGTGAAATAGGAAGAAAAGAGGGGAAGGGGAAGTGGGAGGGGTAGGGGAAAGGAAAGAAGGGAATGGAATTAATATGAGAAAATGGAAAAATGGAAACAAAGTCATTGTAAATAGGGAGGGGTGGAGAGGTTGAAGGAAGGGCAGGGGAATGGGGAAAAAATAAGAACCAAGAGAGATTATGTAAAGGTGCAAATTTCCAGTGATGAATGTAACTGTATTGTATACCTAAAATTCACCAATAAAATTAATAAAAAAAGTTTTTCTTGGGTTTTTTTAGTTATTGCTATAAAAATACAGTATGCATTTTCATTTTTAACAGTGTACTTCAAATTAATAATAATTTAATTCCAGTGGAATACAGAAACTTTGTTTTAGTAGGTCTCCTCTTTTCCCTCCTCTGGATTCTTATTTTCATATGTATTACATCTATCCATGTTTACAAGTAAGCAATTGCATCTGTGTACATATTTAGTATTTAAGGTACTCTTCATTTCTTGCTGTGGATTCAAATTAATGACTGATGTCACTCTTTTTTAACCTGAAGGATTTTTTTTCTCATTATTTCTTATAAGACAGATCTGCTAACACCAATTTCTCTGTCTTCAACTGGGAAATGTCTTTTTTATGTTGAAGGATAGTTTTGCTCCATTGCTTGAGAGTTATTTTCCCAACACTTTGACTATGTCATTTCACTGCCTTCTGGCCTCCAGTGTCTCTGTTGAGATGTCAATGATTAATCTCTTTCGATTCTGATGACTTTTCTCTTGCTACTATCAAGATTTTCTTTTTCTTTATGTTTCAACAGTAGACAATGATGTGCCTTTGTGTGGATCTTTGTTTATCTTAATTTGAGTTCATTTATCTTGTAGAGCTATACATCATTTTTTACATCAAATTTGGAGATGTTTTTGGCCTGTACATTTAAAAATTGTTTTCTGCTCTTTTTCTCTCTCTTTTATATTGAGTTCTCACTACATGCATGCTGGTAAACTTTATCGTAAAAGTCCTTTTTTTTGGTTTTTCTTTTTTCTGTCTGTTCTTAAGATTAGATATCTCTAACTTAATATTACTCATTCTTTATTTTGCCATCAGACATGTACTACTGAGCACCTCTGTTGAATTTTTTATTTCAGTTATGGTAATTTTTCAACTCCTGAATTTCTATTTGGTTCTTTTAAAATAATATCTTTGGCCGGAGATTTAGCTCAGTGGTGCTGCCGCCTGCCTTGCAGGTGCAAGGTCCTGAGTTCAATCTCTGGTACCAAAAAACAAAAACAAAAAAAACTTTATTGAGATTTTCTATCTGTTGAGCCATTACTGTCATACTTTTCTGTAATTCTTTCAATTTATAAAAAAATCATTTCTTTTAATACTCAAATGAAATCTTTGAAACATCCAACATCTGGGTAGAATCAGAGACAGGTTTTGTTGGCTGCTTTTTTCTTTGAGTACAGTCACATTTTCTTGTCTTATTTTGTTTTTGTTGAATACTGATATTTTAAGTAATATATTTCAGCAGTTGCAGGTTGTGATTTATTTACCTATGAGAGTAGAGGTAGTGGTCGAATGGTTGTTTTATTTTGTGTTTACTTACTTAGGTACCTTAAAGTTTTGAAGCCTGTCTCTTCCATAATGTCCAGCTGTTGATATCTATGCTCATTTTTTTTCCTAATTTAAAAATTTTTCTTTTTTTTTATAAAAAGCTTAGCTGCCTAGGGCTCTTTCTGGTGTCTGCATAGCTTGAGGGTGAGCCACAAATTGGCAGAAGTTATACTCAAATATCTCAAATCATTGAGGCTCCCAGTGTTTATGCATGTACTTTATGGGTGTTATCTGCAAATTTCAGGCTGTTTCAAGTCTTCTTGTGTTTTCTTCCATTGTGTTGCATTTACGCACATGTTCATGCTGTGCTGGCCATGCTTGAGTGAATGAGATTGACTCACTCTAGTCTCTCCTATATGTGTTACCCAGCTCTGGTCATCCTTGACTCTATGGAAAGCTTTTCAAGCCTCCTTTGACAATCTTAACATCTGGAACACCAGACAAAGCCCTGTCTCCCATCTGACTAGTCTGTGGCTTGCACCCAAACATGATTGTAATTTGACTGGGACTTCTGTCTCTCGGTTAAATTGTGACTGATATTCTCACTTTAATCAGCAACACAAGTCAACCAAGCTTTCTTGTCAGTGGCATTGAAGCTGCTGGTTTTCATAGTCTGGTTTACCTTGGTTGAACTACAGCATGGAAGGCAGGGGGAGCATGGAGTAATAGGAGCAGCCCTAGGCAAGAGCCTTATGGCCTTGTGTTAATTTTACCCAACGTTCAGTAATTTCCATGAGTAAATGCTGCTTAGTTTGTTGCAAGTGGTATTTCTAGAGTGCTGAAATAATTGTTCTTGACAGTTTTGTCTAGGTTTGTAGTTGCTTTGTATGGGGAGAGGATTTATCAACCTTTTTACTCCATCATCATGTCAAGGTAAATCTGTTCTAGTTATTGTATTTTTGAGCACTACAATTCTGATTCTTTTTCTTTTAAAAATAGACTGCAGGTCTCTGCTAAAATCCTTAACTTGTCATCTGTTTTCTTGAGCATATTAATTGACGTTCTTTTAGTGTCCATGTCTGATAATTTCAGTGTCTGGATCACCAGTAGGTCACCAGTTTTGTCACGTTTCTCCTGACTTTTGGTCATTTGGTTTTGTTGCTCAACATATATGGTATTTCTGATAGAATGTCAGACAGCATATTAGAAAAAAATGTAGAGATTCCAGATGTTGTCTTTCTTCAGAGGACCCTTAATTTTCTTCTGAATGACAGAGTAGGGGTCTTTTTGATCCAGTCATGGTTTGAAAATGTTTTGTTCTGGATTTCATTCTTTTTGAGGACTAATTTACTTTTAGGTTTTCTTTTCTTTATTCCTAGGGCATAGCTTTTTAGAGATCCCAACTGAAGACCCGGGGTGTTTGACCTAAACTGTACCTTCGTTGCAGCCCTGTAAACTCCCCAAGTCTCTATTTAGTATTTTAACCTCGCATATGCACCCCCCCTTTTTTGGCTTTCTAGCTGTTCTTGTTATGTCACATAGGAATCTTGAAAGGAAATATGTTGGTCTTGCTCCGTGCTTCCCTTTTCTTTGAGTTTTGGTTGTTCTAGGTCTAGTTGCTTTGGTAAATCTGAATTCAGCAGTTGAAGTTTCTAGTATATTGGACCAACATATTGGAACTGCTGCATTCTTCTTGGACTCAGGCTCCATGTGTGTACAGAAATTTCCAAATTCTTTTATGAGAAAAGCAGCAGAGAATAGAAAGTTCCCTTCAGTGCACTCCCTTCTTTTCAGGGCCTTGACCTCTCTAGTTCTGGCTGCTTTGGTTGCTGACCAATGATTTGGATCATTTTTGTTTTTGTAAATTTTTTGTAAAACTTTCCTTCATGAAAAGGTTGATTTGATATAAGCTATTTCACTCCAAGTGGAAGTGGAACTCCAAAACATTCTTTAGTGTCATTACTATATTTGACAGGTTGAGAAAGATCTTTGGTCATGCAATTTTTTTTTTCTAAATTCATTTCCTATCTTGGAATAAACAGACTCTTCCTTATACAGTGATCAAACAGGAAAAGTACAAAACATTTTGCATTTGAACTATGGGAATTCTCCTCAATATATATTAATAAAGGCTAAACTGTTCTATATAAGAGAATAAACTTATCTGTAGTATTATTATAATATTGGTCTTTGAAATGTTTTCTTTTGAATCTGCTAGCTCTTCATTGCTTCTTACAGTAAGATAAATATGTAAAGCAATTTTGTGAAAATATAATGGCTTAAGTGTAAATCTTCATTTGTAATTTATGCAATATTGTGACCACTTTTAATTTAAGGTTATTATTAGGAAAAGTAAATATTTAACTTTATTCATCAATATCAAGTTATTCTTAATTTTTTTTAGTGAAATAGTTCAGAATGCTTAATTTTTATGTCTTTAACATTTAATACTTCTAATTATAATATAGAAAGTAAAAAGCTTATATGAAAATAGTTCATAAAAATTATTGTATCCACAGGAATTACCTTCGTCCATTCTGATATGCCAATGTTATACTGATATTTTGCTGGGTAAATAAAAGATCTTTAATTATTAACCCTAAATTATTAACCAAAATATATTAAGTACTTTATTTTCTGTATAACACTGTAGTAAAAAACCAATATTATAGTGAACTATTATGTTGATTTTTGAATTGATGTAAGCCCATAAATTGAGCCTGTACCATTTTAAAATAATTTTTTTTTTTTGGTATCGGGGATCGAACTCAGGTCCTTACACTTGTGAGGCAGGCGGTGGAACCACTGAGCTAAATCCCTGGCCCTAAAATAAATTTTTTGTTTAAGGTAGTTTATGAAATATACATTATACACATATTTTACACTGAAGAATGAAAAAAAATCAGATGCTTTCTAGGAACATAGAAAAGAAAATCCTTTTTTTTTTTTTTTTTGAGACAGTGTTTCACTATGTAGTCCAGGCTGGCCTTGAACTCACTGCAATCCTCTTGCCTCAGCCTCCCGAGTGCTGGGATTACAGGCCTGCGTCACAATGCCCGGCTAATTATTTGGTAGATTAGTTGATAGAAAATGAGCCTTTGTAGTGCTTTAATTATTTAATAACATGAAGGGAATACTAATGGCTACTTCATAGATATCTAAATAGTGAAAGTAATTAGTGCAAGTGGTTAGGAAAGTAGTTCCTAAATTATAAATTTAAAATTATAAAAGAACACTTTTATTCATCCCAATATGATACTATCCCTGTTAACATGATGTATATCAACACCCTTGATGAATTATAGCACAGTGTACAATGTAAGGCATTGTTACTAGGCACGTGGATGTTGATCCTGCTTCATAATCCATGATTTTTTTGGTAGATATAGAAATAGGGCTTTGTGCAGTAAATCAGTTGTGCTACTGCCAGTAGAATTCTGCACTGTTGCCATTTGTCTGGCTGCATTGTAACTGCTGTATTTTGTATACATCTGTCCCCTTTACTGCATTGCCAGCTCTGTCAGGAAGATAATGTCTTAATCATTTGTAGCTGGAGGGTACCTGGCACATGAGCAGTGTCTTAGTCATTTTTCTCGTCACTGGAACAAAATACTTGACACCTACAACTTACAGAAGGAGACCTTTATTTTGGCTTATGGTGATAGTCAGTAGTCAGCTACCTTGAAGGCAGAAAGGCATGGTAGAATGCCTCGTGGAGGAAAGCTGCTCACATTTTGGCTGCCAGGAAGCAGAGTAAGAAGAGAGAGGCTGGAGAAGGAGACAAACCCTTTCAGGTCACGCCCCCACTCAGTTACTTCTACCCAGGCCCCACCTCCTAACAGCAGGTCAGTTGTAGGGCCCATAATCCAGCCACCTTCCCAAAGTCCCACCTATGAACACACGAAGCCTTTGGGGGACATTCTGATCTAAACTGTAACATTCTGTCCTGGCCCCCAAAAGACTCAGGCACATCTCTTTACGCAGTATGCATTTAGTCCCTCTCTAAAAGTTGCCAAAGTCTTCAGAGTTCCAGCATTGCTGAAAAGTCCATGTCCAAACTGCTGACATCTCCAAATCTTTCCAAACCCCTCCCACAAGCCAGTCTCCAAGACTTGAGGAGCACATGTTCAGGCAGTCACAGCAATGACCCCACTCTCGGTACTAAAACCTTTCTTAGTCACCAAGACATAGTACTCGATACCTACAACTTAAAGGAGGAAGGGTTTATTTTGGCTCATGATTACAGTTCCTAGTTGGCTAGCTTCAAGGCAGGAAGGCATTGTAGAAGGGTCGGGCAGAGGAAAACTGCTCAAATTGTGGCCTCAGGAAGCAGAGAGAGAAGGGGGAGCCAGGGAGGAAGATGCTCCCTTCCAGGTTATGTCCTCAGCGACCTGCCTTTCAACCAGACCCCACCTCCCAGCAAGTCAGCTATATCACCCCTGTGATTCAGTCACCTTCCAAAAGTCCCAGCCATGAGCACTTGAGGCCTTCTGGTTTTGATCCAAACCACAACAGGAAGTATTTAATAAATATTTGCTAAGTAAATAATGCTAAATAAACATTTTGCACCAGACACTTGTTGAAATAGCAAGACAAATTTTATTCAGTACTAGTGCAATAGGGCACAGAGGTCAGCATTAGCAGAACTCAGCTCCCCCTACACAAAAGACAGGAGACCTTTAAATGCTGTGTGTGCTAAATGCTAGGTGTGCTGAAGGAGAGGTACTAATGAATGCTAAGGGGGGTTAGTCTAAGTGGGTAGGCAATCTGTTTATTAATTGGTGTTTATTTGAAGGAGAAATAAACGTATCTTTAAAAGAAGAGGTAGTTATGCAAATGGCTCACTAAAGTGAGGCTAGTATTGTGGAGAACTGGGTAATAGGAGAGATATTTCTTTTTGTAAGATAGAAGATTTATATTTCAAAAGGTCAAGGAAAAGATTTTTAATTGCCAACTAAATAAATGCTCTAGAAAGGGGAGGTCAGAGACCTACCAACTGGTGTTGGTTGGAACAGACAGTGTTACTTGAGCAGCTTGAGTTTTCTCAGGCAGACAACCTGAGGGCTCTCAGGGACATCGTGGGACGCAGCGTTGAGATGACAGCTGTGCTAGTGTTTGTTCAAGTGTCTCAGTGTGGGTGGTGGATGAAATGGTTTATGCTGGCAGTAGTGGTTCTTAAAAGGAAAGATTGAGACCTGAGAAGAGGACTCAGAGAAGCCACGTTGAAGTTTGGTCAAGGAGAGAATCTTTGTTTTTTGGGGTTTTTTTTTGGTTCTGGGGGTTGAACTTGGGTCCTTGCGCTTGTGCAGCAGGCGGCGAAACCACTGAGCTAAATCCCCAGCCCCATATATGTTATTTTTGCTTAATCTTTCCAATAAACCTGTGAGATTAGTGCTATCTCCATGTTACCACCAAGAGAGATGTTTTAGAGAACATGTTCAAGTTCATCTCATTAGTGATTGGTGGAGTTGGGATTCAAACCCAGGTCTTTTCTTTGATGTCGAAGCACCATTTTCTTATGTTCAGAATGTATTTTATTATTGTTATATAGCAGTATGCTTTTGTTAGAAGAAATTTACATTAATAACAGTTAATGTTGATAAGCTGCTTACTGGTACTAAGAAGAAAATTTACCCAGGGGAAGTGAGAGAGTAAGAGTGACACGAGTGCTTTGCTTTCTCAGGGTAGAAATGCACTCAGCTGTCACTTGAGTTGCTGCTGACACCCCAATACATATGGAAAAGCTGCTCCTCATCACAGAGCCTGTGATTTTTGGAGCAGGAAGCCCGTTAGCCATCAAGCTCAGAGTCTTAATTTCTCGGAAAAAAAGCCATGACCCAGAAAGGTTAGGTGATTTACCCAAGTGATTTACTCAAGATCCCTGAGCCTGTTCATTAGAAAGAGCTGGGATTGGTTTAGCCACAATTAGTGTGGCCTAGTTTCGGGTTTTGCCCTCAGACTTCACACAGTGCATTTATCTGGTGTTAATGGCCATGGTGCTCACCGTGTGTCTTACACTGTCAAGAGTCGGAGCTGCCCTCCAGGGAGATGAGGGCAACTCAGCAGTGCACCTAGCAGCCCGGGCGGTGGCTTAGCAGAACTTTCTGTTTCAAGCAGTTCTGTCTGAATCCACCACTCTCTTCAGAGGGACCCTCACATTGTATGTTAGGCAAAAATAAAGTAATAGCAGCAGCCGCAAAAGAAACATCACAGAGGAAACAAACCCCTAAGAAATGTTTGCCTGAAAGTGTCCACTACCACAGTTTTAAATCTCAAAGGTGGGAGTGCACCACTTCTCTTACTTGTGCCAGTGCCTAATGCATTATGCCATTTTGACTGGTAAACAGTTGTACCTTCTTCTTTCCTGATTGTTTTCCCTCTGTCACTGCTGTGCCTGAATTTCATCCCAACGGTTTTCCTCTGCCTGCGAGGCATTCCTTTCCTTCTGGTCACACTGGTGGATTCCTGGGGTGGAGGCTGTGTGTGGCTTTTCAATCCATGCAGCCACTCAGGTGAGCTGTCAGGAGGACACAGGGCCTAGGCCTTCATTAGCTATGAACATGCATGCATGTGTGTTTCTTAGAGCGCTGGAAGAGAGCGGCAGAGCACTGGGCGAAGATGGGAGTCTGGGGGCTGTCAGAGCTGTCCCCACCGAAGTCATGGCACTGGGGGAATGGAATGGAGCCAGAATCTAGCGTTTCGCCTTCATGGACTCTTGGCACGGTTACAAGATGGGGTAAATAGAGCCACTTAGAGAAAGGAAATCTCTTCCTCAGGAGAGAAAAGTAGCAAGTCAGGAGATATTAGCTATACTGCAAGAGAATGTTGAGCAGTGAGAATGAGGAATGCAGGAAGGTGTAGCTGCCCCTTCCCTAAATCCCCTTGGTGCCCTTTGCAGTAAACCATCAAGTGCTGTAATAGCAAGGCTCCTTAATGGCTCCACTTTTAGACTGTACTTTTCTTGAAGGTTAGGGTTATCACCATTACCAGGGCCTGTGTTATAGAAAGTGTTCAATAAATATTTGGTTAATGAACGAATACGCATGGCAGATGAGCATGGGAGAGACAAAGCATCCATGAACACAAATGTTGGAAAGTAGACAGAAAGTTTTGCTGGTTTTTATTTTTATCTTTTTATTACGGAATAATTTTAAATATATTCAAAAGTAGAGAAAATGGTATAATGAGTCTCTTTATCCTAATCACTCAGCCTCAACAATGATCAACATAGGGCCAATCTTGCTTCATTTATCTGCCCCCTCCCCACTGAATTATTTTGAAGCAAAGACCAGATGTCATATTATTTCATCTGTGAATACCTTAGTATGCATCCTTAAAACAATGAAGAGACTTGTCTTAGAAGAAATTAACCACAGCACCATTGTCACACCAGAGAGCAACCCAGTAATTCCTTACTATTACATTTATGATTGGTATTCAGATTTCCTGTATTGTCTTGTTAATATTTTTCCTAGTTGGTAGGTTAGACTCAAAATCCAAACATTTGCATTCTGGGACGATATATGCATTTAGTTGATAAATCTCTTAGGCCTCTTAGTCAATAGGTTCTACCCTTCTTTTTTTTTCCTTGTAGTTTCATTATTGAAGAAACCAAATCTTTTGTTCTGTGGAATTTCCCACAGTCTGAATTTTAACAAGTTGTGACCCTTAGTATAGTTTTTCTGTCCCCTATATTTTAGTGCACTTGGGAAGTAAGGTTTGATCAGATTTTCAGTGTTGTTGTTTTGATGGTGCTGGGGGTTGAATCCAGAATCTTTCACTGAGCTACATCCTTAGCCCTTTTAAAGTTTATTTTTAAAAAAATTAATCTATTTAGTAACAGGATCTCACTAAGATACTAGGTTGCCCAAGCTGGGCTTGAACTTGGATCTTCTTGCCTCAATTTCCCAGAATTCTGGGATTACAGATACATGCCACCATCCCCAGCCAGGTGGTGGTGATATGTACTTACTGCTGCCTGGAATCAGGAGACACGTGACGCCTTGTCCCTGTGTCACATGAAGCATCATCAGTGAACACAGTATTGTTGGCCTGATCTATACGTTACCCACTTCCCTATCTGCCTTTTCCCTAGAGGTTTTAGAAACCACTGATAACTGTTGCCTAGATCAAGAGAAGGCAGACTTCTTTGAAAAGCTAGCTACTAAATGTTTTTGTCTCTGAGGACCATGTAGTCTCTCTCATTGCAGAAGGAAAGCCGTCTTAGACAATATGTAAGTGATAGGGTGTAACTGTGTGCCTGCACAACTATTTACCAGATCAGATTGGGCTCGCTAGCACTTACCAATGCCTAATCTAGATCATTTCTTTTACTAAAGCTTGTGAAATAAGATTAGGATTCTGCCATTCATTGTTTATGAATTGAAATGCTTCTGTAAATTCAAATTTTATCCCATTACCTCAGAGATAAAACAAATCAAATTGTGTATAAAGGAAAGGCAGAATTAATTCTTGAGTTTTTTCCTTTATCCATTTTCAGAATGAATTGCATTCTAAAAAACTGATCTTCCAAGATTGATAAGTTTGTTCTTTAAGCATCATCACGAAGTCATGACTTTATGGCGTATTTGATGTTTCAACCTTGTGCGTGCCAGGAGTGGTCCTGTGGCAGGTGACTGTTAACAGGCACACTGCAGCCATGTGGCCCTTCTGAGGCTTTCTGCCCCAGGGCAGAATGATTTCCCTGGCTCAGTTACACTGTTATTATGCAGTAATTTAGTAGTCTCTGTCTGCACCTCTAAAATCAATGATGCTACAGTTTTCAGTTTTATTAGGTAAGCAAAATATTGTTTTTCAAGTTAAGAAATTTGATTATTTCCTGCAGTTTTACCTAATTTTAAATATCTATTAACTTATTTGTCACTGTTAAGCAAAATTGACACTTAAAATTTCATAATGTACTGTTACTTACTTAGCCTGTTGTCTGACATTTGATGCAGTGCACTTTGGTTGTTCATTAGCGCCAAGTGGAAAAAATTGATATATTTAAAGAGTCTAAATTTAACATTATTGTATATATAAAAATGCTGTCTTCTGATTTATTCATATTTCACTGACTGTTCAAATGTTCTCCTAGTCTCTTTTCTGTGATATTCTAGCTGCTCACATTTTCTGGCCTGCATTTTCTTTTGGCCCTTCCAAACTTTCACCCAGAACACACTGTAGTCTGTCTCCCCTCAGATGTCTGTGGCTACATGTAACCTCTCTCAGAGGTTCATGTTATTGACCTACTTGCTACTTTGACACCTCTTGTCATGTTTCTTTCTTAGGTTGGAGGGTTGACCTATGCTCCTTCATCATCTTTGATTCCTTCCACACTTTTCTTTTCCAAACCCATTAACTGTGTTCCCCAAGTCTTGTTTGTGTCCTCAGCACTGTTACTTTCTCTCTTTAAACTCTTGGGGAGCCAGTCTTATTTTCATGACTTCAGTTATTCTCAGATGCAGATGAATTTTGGAATTTCATCTCTAATTCTGAGCTCTTGCATTTTTATTTCTATATTTATTATCAAGCATAAGATGTGTAAACTTCTTTTTTTCTTTATAACTCAAAATAAAAGCCAAGACAGCAGAGTGCATTTCTTGAGGTATTGTCTAAACATCTTCATGTCACTCGTGGAGCCCTGGTTGTTACTTGATTGATGAAAAAATTTTGAAGATGAATTTAAAGCCTTTCAAAAGTTGTTGCCTTGCAGGAATCTATTTTTAGTTTTTGCTGCACCATGTTTTTGCTTTGGTCTAATATTTACTGGCCATCTTAGCTGTAGTCTACATTTATGCATAGGGTAATGTCATTTTCGTCCGCAGTGGACCACATATACTGTGGTGGTCCCTTAAGATGATGATGGAGCTGAAAAATGCCTGTCAATCCCACGACACGCTAGCCACCCTAACGTCCTAGTGCAATGCATTACTCATGTGTTTGTGGTAATACTGGTGGAAACAAAGCTACTGCACTGCCAGTCCTGTGAAATTATAGCACAAACGAGTACAGCAATGATAGAATAAACAACAGTGTTACTGGTTATGTATTTATTATGCTTTTATCATTATTTAGAATATATTCCTTACCTTATAAAAGCTTACCGTATAACAGTCTACCATGTTGCACTGGTAGCAGCACTGTAGTCATTCGTCTTATGTTTCTTGCATTTCTTGACTATATCAAAGGCCACATGAGTGATCTCCTCATCTAGAATTGTGGAAGTGCCCTTTCACATGGTCCCAGAATGACAAAAATTGTCTAACAACAGTTTTCAGAATGTGTCTCTGTTAAGTGACTCGTGGCTGTACTCAATATGATTCTTTCTCTGTATGCATCTTAGCTTTCTACAAGTTAAATTTTGCTTCTTTCCACAAAGATTTATTTGTGCAGACTAATTCTAACTATTTTCAATGATACCAACAGCTGAGCTGTATTTGTCTCAACTATAAAAATAAGAACTTTTAAAATAAGAACTTCATTTATAAAAATTTATAAATTCATATTTATAAAAATAATCCAAACCCAGCATACATTCCCTGGGCTGATGAGAAAGGAAGCAATTCTCTTGAGTTTGGCTTTTGGGAATGGAGTGCTTGCTGTGTCTGTCACACAACAAAATCATTTAACCTTCATGTGTAACAAATATAAAGCTATCTTCCCTAACAGTCTTCTTTTTTTATATAAGTATCGTTTTTGTTCCATTTAACAAATTGCAGGTTTTTACTTTATCCTTATCTTCGCAGTTGAATGTGTGTCAATCAATCACACTCCATTATGGAGCTATGTCGTGTAGTGACACATTCATTAGGATTGCCTTGAAAAGGCCTATTGAGAAAAACCATTCAGAGTAAATAAATTCAATACAGTTTAATCTCTGTTTCTTTTGATTAATCTTGGATTAGGTATATATTAAATGTGGCGGAATTAGAAAGTGATTTTTTTCTTTTAGAATTCTTGTGCTCATTATTAGTTGAAGTGCTTCATAAATTGGATTGGTCACAGTTTGCTGAGTCAGCACACAGTTGCCTTTGATGGCGTAAATTTACTCCATTTTGTGAGATATTAATGTTGTGGAAAAGATGGTATATTCTTCAGAATTATGGGAACTGAGCAAAAGTTTTAGGAGTCACAAAATGAAAAATATTTTGGTTTGTGACTTTGTTTTTATTTTACAATACTATTACAAAAATATCTGTCTAGCTCTTACTATATTTATAATTTTGTGAAAGGTGTCAACATTGAGATACTGCAGTGATAACTCTTGCTTAGTATGTAAACATCTAGAGAAAAATTAAAAGCTTTCAGTACAAAGTGTACCATCTCAGGTTGATATCTGGACACTTACAGAGACACTGACCTCCTATGGTTTTATTCTCTGATTTATATTAATCAATACCTTTGATAAGCCTAAACTGGAAGCTGATTGTGAAAAAATATTTATCAAAATGAATCTTTATTTGATTAAGATAAAGTTGGAATTTATTCATTTGTTCAGCATGCATTGATTGAGGTCTTCCTGTATGCTGTCTATAGCTCGTGACTCTTTTTGCATAGTATGTATTGATTAAAGATTTCTTGCCAAGTTCAGTTGATTCAATATATCCTTACAGAAATTTTAGGGTATTAGATTTTTAATTTAAAAATCTAAACTACAAGATATATCTAAGGGTATTTATCAAGACAAAGTTCTGACTTCAAGTGTGTGTGCCACTGTAGGTCGGTGAAGGGGAGGAGTGTTGGAGACAATCCAGCATATTTACTTACATGGTGGCACTTACTGACATCTACTCCATACTGGCTTGCAATAGGCTCTCGTGCTATACAGTAAACAACATATCAGTTACTCTAGTATTCTTAAGAGTTTACATTATAGTGGGGAAATTGAAAACAAAGAAACAGTAGTTAGATTGGGCTTGTGGAAAGTTGTTAGACAAGTAAACAAAGTACTGTCATAGAAAATAAAGGATAAGAGATTTCAAAAATGAGCAAGTTAGGGAGGACTTCCTGGAGGACTTTGTATTTGAGATCTATGAGAGAGAACAAGCTCGGTATGACATTTCATATTAGGAACTAGCCCAAAGCAGGAGAGTGGACTGTCATGAAACTTAACAAAGACCAGGGTGACAGGAAGGCCAAATGGACAGGGGTTCAAGATAGGGTGGAGGGAAGGCAGAGGCCAGATTGTACAGAGCCTTGATATATGGAGTTTGGGTTTTAATCTCTATTGCTGGAAAACTACTGAAGTGTTATAAGCCGACAAGGAATATAATCCAGTTTATATATTTTGAAGCTTAGTTTTGGCAATTGCAAAGAAAATAGTCTTCCTTGTACCAAATTAGGAGCAGAAACAAATTAGGCAGTTTTGTAATGAACAAGGTCAAAAGTTGGGTTAGTTAGAACGTTGGTAATGGGGATGGAATGACAACAGAAGACTGGAGACGTCTTTTGGACATAGGATTGACTTGGCAATGGAGTGGAGGTGAGGGCATGTATAATGTAGACTCAGTGATGACTGTCAGTATGGGGCCTGGAAAACTTGAGCTAATGGGAGTGCTGCGTGTTGGAATGGGAAGAACCGTTTGGAACATGTTGGGGGTGAGAGGTAAGGATCGAAGCTTAAGTCTTAGACATCTTAAATTCCAGGTATATGTGGAGGAGGAAAACCACTTACATCACAAGCCAGGGTGCAAAATCAGAGAGGATGGAGTGGAGTCCCACAGTCTCCTCAGAGGGCACAGCCCAGCCGTCCAGGGACCTCCCACTGGGCCCTGCCTCTCAGTAGCGCTGCCCTGGGCACCAAGCCTTTAATGCATGGGTCTTCAGGGACATTCACCAGCCACATGTAGCAGTTGATTTCTTCAGACATTTTATTTTATTGTCAATAAGTTTAGAGTTTTTAAAACCTTGACCAAGGAAAATGGTAGAGGAAAGAAATAATAAGGGAACGAGATTAAGTTAATGAAAGAGGGCTCAAGTCAGTTTTGTTAATTTAGGCTGTATCCTTATTAACTTGTGATCTTCTTAAATTATATCTTTGTTTGGCTCTTTCAAGTAAAGAGTAAAGTACCAAGAAAACAATGTAAACTTAGGAGATTTATACATTATTTGTTAGTGTCATATATATAATATATGCAAAATAAAAAATGACATTTTCCTCTCAATTCATCAGGCAGTAGAAATTACTGCAATATTGCAAAATTGATAGATTTTGCTTCCCTGACTATCTGTAGACAGAAAACCAGTATACTTTCTGAATTTGTGTTTAATGCATATTCTTTCTGCCACCAGTTTAGAATGCTTGAAGTACTTCAGAAATATGAATGAATACATTATTTCTAAATTTCTAGTAGTAGTCATCTAGTGCTTATTTATGTGAAATATTTACATCTAAGTGATTTCATTGACTCCTCACAGCAACTTTGTGAGGCCAGTGTTATCTCTTAGTTCAAGACCACATTTTAATCAAGTCAGAGCCAAGTCCCAAATTTGAGTTTCCTAACTTAAGATGCTATGTGCTTCCATCTCAAGATTGCCTGCAAGTCATGGTCACGCTCCTGGTCACACCCAGCATCCTGAAAATGAATGTGGAGACCTAGACATAGTATGAGAAGACTCATTCTTTTCTCCCTTACTGATTTAAAACTGCTTCAAATAATGCATCAGCAATTGCTACTCATGATATATATATATATATATATATATATATATATGTATGTTCTTTAGCATCAGTTCTAAGAATAATTTCCAAATTGGGAACATAACAAGCCTGAGAACTTTATTTACTAATTATATTTGGGTTTTAAACATTGTTTTTTGTTTGTAATGAGTTTCAGACCATTGCATAATATCTAAATTTCTAATGATACTTTGGTCCCAATTCAGAAATTTCCAGAAATTAGTTTTGAAGTGAATAGTTTTCATTAATTTTCTAATTATAAAACTAAATAAAGAACTGAGTTTACAAAAAAAATCTGTTATCCGTGCCAGGCATGGGTGAGGCAGAGGGTCATCGTGAGTGTGAGAACAACCTGGGTTGTATAATGAGTTCAAGGTCAGCCGGAAATACATAGCAAGTCCCTGTCTCAAAAAAGCCAGAATAATTTATAATAATAATAAAACTTGTAACTGAAAAATATGATTTTCTAGTTGAAATTGAAAACATAATTTTGATTTGGCTTCTAGTAAAGATTTTAGTTTTATAGAACAGATATTTGTTATCTCTGAAACTTTAAGAAATATCAAAACATATATATATATGATAGTTTCTCTCAAAACTAAGCTAGATCATTAATAGATTATGATTCCCTGTCAAATTAAACTGCTTGGTCTTGGAGGAGGGGAGAAGTAAGTTTTAATCTTTGAGGGAGGCTTTCTGGAATTGGTCCTCATGGTACCAGGCACCTGTATGGCTTACTGGTGTTGCAGGTTAAGTTTTTTTAGAAGCAGCCATTGTAGCTGGGGATTTAGCTCAGTAGTGCTGCTGCCTGCGTCAAAAGCTCAAGGTCCTGAGTTCAATCCCCAGCACCACACACACACAAAAAGAAGCAGCCATTGTCCTTCAAGAATGAAGTACATCTCATCTTAAAAATATTTTGAGTCTGTTGCTTTAGGATTTTCTACTTTCTATTATTGCAGGAAGGATTGTTTTAAAATGAAAAGGCATAGCACAAGCCTTACTTCTGAGACTATCACTTATATAAAATTTAAATATTAGTAATTTCCTGAAAGGAAAAATGATAGCTGGGACTACTATCAGAGACAGATCAGCATATCATTAGTAGTAGTTATTAACAGTAACATGACCTAAGCTCTAACAGAAGCTGACTTCTGAATCTCTACATGGAAAAACTAGACTTTCTTGAGAATAGATGCCACATGTGTGTTTAAGCTTAATTTGAGACCCAGGTGCCATCAATAATAAGATTAGGAGCATGGGGTTTTGTGAAAGAGATTTGACATTAGAGAGATGGCAAGTGTGTATAATTTATCCATAGCTGAACTTAGAAAGCCAATGTTCTGCCTTGATATTCACAAAGAAGGATGGTTTTATAAGTGGTAGAATCATTCATGTGTTATTGGGGATGGAGTTATTAGTCAAAGAATTTAGAATGTCATAAAAACTGATGATCAAGAAATGAAAATGTTTGAAGAATGATGCTCCATTTGGTCCTAAAAGAAATTGAAAGTAGAAGCAAGCCTTTTATGTCTATCTTTAACAACAACAGAAACCACAGATAATAAACATAATAATATTTTAGCTTGCATCAGTTTTCTTTTCGCATCAGTTTTCTTATGAGAGAGTTCTTGAAATTTATTGCCCCATCATCTTGAGCATTGTTTGTGATATTTATTTTCTGGGATGGGAGAGATATCCAGGAAATGAAGGTGGAAATTTGGCAGTTGTGGTTTCATAGGGAAAAAAATGTAATCTATCCTGTTAATGCCAAACTAAAATGGTTGATGAACTCTGTGAGCATGATAAAGACTAAATGAAACTTGTACATGAAATATTTTGAAGAAACTGAACTCAACCTAAAATCTATATGATGAATTCAAATGGATATTGAAGTAATACAGAATAGAACCCTAGATAAGCAAACAATAACAGTGATGGTGCTACAGATTTTGTTGTTAGCTCTATTGTATTTGAATTCCTTTTGTCTCAATTTTTTATGTCGTCTTGAGAAAGGTGCTTACTATCCAAAGGCATGCTTACATCTGTGAAGATTGTTATTGCCCTTTATGTTATGGAGCTTATGCAGTGTTTTCAAAACTCTTGAGCTCTTTAGAGAGATTTTCTTAATTAATAGAAGTTATAATAAAAATGAAAAAAGTTCATGCCTCAAAGAATATGTAGAAACCACTTTGACCAATGATTTGTAACACAAACAAATGAAAGTGCTACAGGGTTGGGTGGCTTCAGAATTTCTAAGGCAGTCTTTTTATAGTAAGAATGGTACTTATTGCTAAATGAGGAAAACAGTTTCAATAGCCAGAGAATGACTTTGGATTAGTTTGGAAAGAAACAGTGGCATATTTGGTTACCTACTGTCACAAAGCAAACCATGTGAAAACTTAGTGGTGTCAAACAACCGATATTTTATTTGCTTGTGAGTCTGCGTGATCTTTTGGGCTGGGTGGGGTGGTGCCCTGCTGGTCTCACTGGGGTCACTCATTCACACAAGCTCGTGCTGGGTCGTGCAGTTGAGGCTGGGCGTCATAATGGTCTTGTGCACTTCAGTGGTGTTGGTGCAGGGTTTAGCTTAGGCTCCTCTGATTTCTCACCAGCAGGAAATGAGCCTGGGATTTTTACATGGTAGTCTCTGGTTCCCAGAGAGCAAGAGCAGAAGCTGCCCAGCCCTCTGGGCTCAGGGCTCAGATCACCCACGGAGTTGCTTCACCTTTGTTCTATTGGTCAAAGCAAGTCCCAAGGCCAGCCAGGATTTAAGGATGGTAAAGGATTCCTCTACTTTGGTGATGGGATGAAATAAAGTCACATTGCAAAAAACACTTGTACAGGGCTGTTGAATTATTGCTGTCATATTTGTAAACAGTCTACCACACTTGTTAGGGGTCAGGGCAAAGCATATTTAGGTAAAATGACATACTAATAAATTTAAATTATGAAATAGAAGAATTATATAATGAAAAATGAGAAAAGAAGACCCCAGGCAGTCCAAAGTCTAACAAGAAATACTCTAAGCAGTTTAAATTTTAAAAAAATATATGAATATTTTTAAAAATAGAAGAGCATGAAGAACTCTTATCTAATGCCTAACTAGTATATAGAAATATAACTCTCTGAATTAAAATGTAAAACTTGAAAGGCATGATTTAGGAAGAACAGTCAAGGAAAAGTAGAAGGATTCATATACCTGGCTGTCAGTTTGCTATACAGGAAAGGAAGCAAAACAGTTCTATGAAAGGAAGAATTCCAACATATGGATTATAAAAATAGTTATGAACTTAGGAATAAATATCAGTTTTTTATTCATCTTTATGTAATAGTCACTAAACGTGATTAATAGTATTGCCAAGGTTCTTTCCAAATTCAACTTTTATGACAACTTCCAGTGCTTTCCATCCGGATAAATATCTGTGAAAAAACCCTCACAGGAACTGTAGTTCATAAGGATTCTGAGAAGAAATCAAGCTAAAGGCTCATTATGCTGCTCTTATCAATTCTACTCTCCGTCTACCTCTCCTGACCCAAATCACTCCTGAAACAAACAGACCCCTGAGCACAGATGAAACCCTAAGCTTTGTGGAAGCTGACGGTGGGGAATTGGAAGCAGGTAGGAGGTTGCTTCTGGGCTGGGAGGGTACTGAAGACTGGCATCGGGTGAGTTTCATGGGAGGACCAGAGCACATTATATGGTGTGCTGAGGTGCAAGGTTGGAGGACTCCCAAGAAATCACCCTCATTTCAATGTGTGTGTGTGTGTGTGTGTGTGTGTGTGTTTTCCACAAAAGAACAAGGAGAAGAAGAACTAGATTGGGTTGAATTCTCCCTTGGGCTTTGGAGCAGAAAGGCTTCCATTGCCTTGCAAAGCCCTGGCAGCACCACCATGCTTGTCTTGCTAGACCACTCTGCTTCCCACTACCCAGAACTGCAGTCACTTAGGTCTTCCATCAGTCAGACCAGAACTGCAGCAGTATAACAAAGAAGAATGCCATCATAGCCAATGAGAAGGGTAGACGGAACACATGCTTCAGACTGGCAGCTGGAGACAGATGTCAACCTGACAAAAATAGTAAGAGTACATAAGGAGATTTAAATGCAATACAGAAAGACTTTCGAGAGATGAAATACAGTGCGGGATTTTCCAATGAAACACTCCAGTAAATGAATTGAAGGCATTGTTGAGTCTTGAGACTTGAATTGATAGCTTTGTTGGTCAAGTGGCAGAATCTGAAAGTGCAAAGCAAAATATAAAGCAAAATGGAAATCACAAGAGAAAAATAGATCCAGGAAGTAGAACATGTGAGTAATAGGAGAGCCAGAAAGAGAAAAAGGAGCAGATGGAAGAAAGGCAATAATTAGATAAATATAAGAAACAAATTTTCTGAGCTTAAAAATCAAGACTTGAGTCTGTAAATTCAAATGACTCATTAAGTTCCAGGCAAGATTATGAAAAAAGACACCTTTGCATGTATTGGAAAAGTTCTTGAACTGTTAGAAATAAAGAACAAAGTCTTAGAAACTTCCAGACAGAGCTAATTACCTGTGATGAAAAAGTATCAGATTAGCTACAGATTTCTCATTTATAACGCAGGATGCTGGAGACAGTGGAATAACTTGCATAGATCATGGAGAGAAAAAGCCAGCTTTCTGAAAACCCCATACATAGCCAAGTGACTGTTTCCTTCTCTATGTGAAAAAGTTCATTCTTATGCAAGAATTTAGAGACATTACCATTCTTTGACAAAAATACTCAAGAAAATAGTGCCAAACAAAACGTTAACCAGAGACTCAAGATGATGGAAGATAACAAGAGGGAAAAATTTCAAATTTAATTAAGTAGCTCAAATGAGAAGGAAAGTGTAAGTTCCCATACAACAATCTTAAACATACATAAACTGGATTTTTCCCCATTAAAAATTTGACACTGTCAGACTAAGTTAAAAAGGGGAATCCAGTTATATGTTACTTATAGAAATATTTGAAAGGAAGTAATTGAAGTTGAATATCAAAGAATGGATAAAAATCCTAGGCAAATGCAGAGTCAGTAGAACTATCAACAGTGGGTTTAGACAAGGTATTTAAGTTCAAGACATAAATAAGGAAAGAAAATATATAGTAATAAAAAGGAAAAATTTATGCAAAATAACATAGCCACAAAATCTGTAAAGTAAAACTATGAGAAATGTAAGTTATGCTGAGACCCTTTAATAAAGCTCTCAGCTGTCTCTGCCTGTAATAACCTTGTACAGAGCTTAAGATAGAACAATGAGTAAATAAATGTTAGATTTAATAGATATACTGGAATCTTGTCTCTCTTGACTGAAGAATGTTCCTTTCTCAAATACCTAGAAAAATTGACCTTATACTTGATTAAAAAGAGGAATTTAATAAATTTAAGGGAAGAGATTTTTATAGATCTTATTCTCTGATCAATCCATTAACATTAGAAATAAATAAAAGGTAATACAAAATTTACTATTTAGAAGTTTTATAAAATGCTCTTTGTAACATTTGTATCAAAGGAAAAAAATCAAAAGTCAAATGATAAACTATCAAGAAATCAATAAAATGAGCCTAACTTATCCCAAAACGACAGAGGCAAAGCTGTGGCCAGTGGAAAATTTAGTCTTTGGATGAATTTATTACTTACAAATAAAGACTGTACTTTTATTATGAAATAAAAAATGAATGACAAAACAAGTTAAAATAAATTGGACTAATAAAGAAAAAATGAAATTAATGAAATAAAAATAGATAAATACATTAATAATTGGCTATTGTGTGGATTTGTTTGATTAGAAAATTAATATAGTAAAAAATTTAGAAGACTACAAGTGAGAAAAGGGACATAATCAGAGGTAAAGGAATGATTCAGAAAAGATTAAACAGTATAAAATTTGTTCAGTTGTGTGGCAAATAATTTGAAAAACCAGAAGAAACAAATTTTTTTCTTTGCCAAATATAAATCTAAATTTGACTCAAGAAGAAATGGAAAATTTGAATAAAACAATAGTCATGAAATAGATGGAAAAGTAATAAGATCCACTCATGAAAATGACAATGGGATCATAGGGAATTACAACTGAGTCTTATGTAACCTTTAAAGAACAAATAATTTTACCATTATTTAAATAATTTCGGAAGATGAAAAATACTGAATTTATAAAATAAGCACACATTTAATACCACAACCCAGTAGAGTGCCAAAAAAGTATAGAAACCAATTTAATTTTGAATATAGATGCAAAATTTTAGATGAGTATTAGCCAGAAGAACCCATCACTGTATTTTATGACCCAACTATGGCCAGGTGGGGTTTATTCCAAGAATACAAGACTATTAAGGTTCTCTGAGGGACTTGTAGAGTCACAGTGGGACAGGTGAATTTTGTTTTTCAGCATCTGGTAGCCTGGCTTCTCAAGAGACACTGTCTCCATGCTGTTTTCTGCCACTCCAGGCAGAGACACGTGTGGTGGCTGCATTGCCAGGGATACTGCCAGAGCTCAAGGCTGTCAGCAGGGCTGCCCAGCGGTGCCCATCAGCTTCCGGTTGATGGAGTGGGTTTGTTGGAGTTGGCCTTGGAGCTACAGTTGGTGTTCTTTTGATTGGATATTTGAACACTTGTCTTTTCTTTGCATGTTACTAAGGAGCTCCTATATGAATTTTTATAGATATAAACATTATGATCATACCACACTGTATCTTAATGAATTCAAAGGTCTGATGGAATATTTCTGTGAAAAAGAAAGCTATTTCAAATAACAGCTCAATATTGTTAAGCAAATATTTCAGGTTCTAAGAATTAGCAGCTAGAAATGGTGGCTGGACCAATGTAGAACATTTCTCCTCTTCCTCTAATGGCTGGAAGCTTGGCACAGAAAGTAGGAATGTGGCCAGCTGACTGTCAGATGCTGACAGTGTAATGTGTTCTCACACAAAAACCTTTGATGGTGTTTGTATTTGTCTACTCTAGATTTCTATCCCTTTAGATACAATTCTGCTTAGTTATCCTCACTGGCTGTTTTACCCTCTTTTTCTCTAATATTGTTATGGACAAATGTGCTTTCAAACTTTCTTTTCCTTTTCATACAACTCTTCATACCTTAGTTCTTTCCATGGCAATGGGGGTGATTGCTGCTGTTAACTCACTACTGTGTCTTCAAGATGCCTGAATTTGGAAAGGCATGAAGCTGAGTGGGAAGAATCTGCAAAGAGAACGTAGTATTGGATATTTCATTTGGATGAGCTTCTGGTCTGTGTGTGGCTACAAGGGGGCTGGCTGTATGAGCACTGTAACCAGCAAGGCATGAATGGAAGCTGTCCAAGAAACAGGTCACCAGTGAGCTGCCCAGGCCTGGGGACCATTCTGTGAAGGCAGCGAGGCCCAGGGGTGGTGACTGAGATAAATCACCTTGTTCTTTGGCTGTCATTTTGGAGATGTTCATTCCATAGAAGGAAAAATCAAACCTAACCAACATCTTTGTGTAATCGTATGCAAGACACAGTCACATTTTGCAGTGACATGGACATATATATCCTCAACACAGTCAGGTTCAAGAATGAGGAAAATACGTAGGGCACATGGAAGGAAAGGGAATAGAAGAGTTGATATTTGTGTCTATATATCCTCTTTTATGTGTAGCCTAGATACAGTAGATATTAGCTCATGGTGACAATTTTGAAACATAGGAATTTATGTATAGTAAACTCTATTTTTAAAAATTCTACCTAAATGCCTTGGCTTATCGCCAGAGATTCTCTTGATTGACTTTCTTTTGCCACAGTTGTGCATAGTGCCACTGGTATCCATTATACATTCTTTTAGAATAGGAAATCAATTTAAAAATTAGCTGGTCATAAGAAGAAAGATAATGTGTTTACACAAGTCAGCTATTCATAAATTTAAAAATTGTCCAAGCTTAGCTACCCACTACCTCTTCTCTGTTAATGCAGTGTGATCCATACCAAATTTTAAATTCTGGCATGGTTGCATTCCACTTCCCAGAAATGTTATGACAGCCTTCTGCTATTATTGCTTGGGGTGTGCTCAGAAATTCAAATACATTTTGATATTTTCCAGGCAAAGCATAATTTAAGACAGATTTACTACCCCAAACACCACATATATATATTCAAGCTAAATGAAACTGATTTGGAAGATTCCCATATTGCTGCTCCCTTCCATAATCACTGAAAATTGACAGTTGATTGTGCACATGAGCAGTCAACCTCCAACTATTTGGCCAAAGCCAGTGATAGTAATATTGCTGTTATTAGTCATGAGACTGAAGCTTGCATTATGCTTTCTCTTTACCATAGAAAGATGGTTTACATGAAATAAAATAGGTGCGTAGGTGAATGTTGAGTATTCCTTGATAGCCACGCAGGAATCCTTCCTGTGTGGAGATATAACTGAGCATGTGTTACCTGTGTTTTCTTCTCTTTCTCAGTAATTAGATTGACTTGTTTATAGTGCTTATGTTGGAGGCATTATGCATTCTACCTTGTGTGAATGTGTATGCAAAACTATGGCTTTCAAAACCAGCATTGAAACAGAAACTTTGAAACTGAATAGCCAAACCAGAAAGACATTTATGTGACAGATTTCTTTACACGGAGAAGGTGAAAGCCGTCTGCTCCACTTAAAAATGCTCTCGTCTCTCAACACACTTTCTGAAAACACATTATTAACCTTTATCCTCAAGACCCTCTTCTTTTTTCTGTTTTCTGGTACCAAAAACACTTGTAAGCTCTATTTTTTAAAAAAATTTAAGCAACTGTTGTTTACCCCGCTCATTCTCTGAATTAGTCTATATCTGATGTGTATCCCATTCTGTTTTCCAAAAGGGTGAAATTTCAGAGAGAAAAACTCTTCCACCTGAAAGACACTGTAGAGCACACACTGTGCAGTGTACTTCACACCCATTAGGATTTTAACTCCTTCTGATCATATTTGTGGACCAGAACAGCTAAGCGTGGCGAAAACACTTCCCTGTCCTGGGGACAGGTGGGGAAAGGTGTGAAAAGATGAAGGGATTTAACCTGTTAAGTCTGTTGCTTCTAATGCTTGAAGTTCAGAAAATCCCATAAAGCACCTTTCAGCAACACCTTTTCAATGAGCTGCTCACTAT
Source organism: Heterocephalus glaber (assembly GCF_053883595.1). Lineage (NCBI taxonomy): Eukaryota > Metazoa > Chordata > Mammalia > Rodentia > Bathyergidae > Heterocephalus > Heterocephalus glaber. Next base: position 13,201,945 of record NW_028258315.1, read on the forward strand.
ATTAGAATCTCTCTTTTTCTTTGCAGACCCTTCATGTGGCCTTTTAAAGATGCATTTGAGACAATTATAAGCAGAAGCTGAGAATGCCTGGACAGTTTCTGGTTTTTCCCACCACTCTTCCAGCCTTTCCCCCTGCCTGCCTGGTTCAGATGATATGATTCTCAGTGGGACGCCTTAATCAAAGTTGTTCCTCGGCTGGACACCTCTGCACGAGACTGTTTCTGTCACTCAAGATGGCCAGTCAGCTGCCCGAAGACCCTGCAGAGGCTCAAGTCTCCGACGAGCTGGAGTGCAAGATCTGTTACAGTCGGTACAACCTGAAGCAGAGGAAACCCAAAGTGCTGGGGTGTTGTCACAGGGTCTGTGCCAAATGCCTGTACAAGATCATTGACTTTGGGGACTCCCCACAGGGTGTCATCGTCTGCCCTTTCTGTAGGTTTGAGACATGCCTGCCAGACGATGAAGTTAGTAGCCTGCCTGATGACAACAACATCCTGGTAAACTTGACTTGTGGAGGCAAAGGGAAGAAGTGCCTGCCCGAGAACCCCACCGAGCTGCTGCTGACCCCCAAGAGGCTGGCCTCCCTCGTCAGCCCTTCCCACACGTCCTCCAACTGCCTGGTCATAACCATCATGGAGGTGCAGCGAGAGAGCTCCACGTCTCTGAGCTCCACTCCTGTGGTCGAATTTTATAGGCCTGCAAGTTTCGACTCTGTCACCACTGTGCCTCACAGCTGGACTGTGTGGAACTGCACCTCCCTGCTGTTTCAGACCTCCATCCGGGTGTTAGTGTGGCTGCTGGGGCTGTTGTATTTCAGCTCCTTACCCTTGGGAATCTACTTACTAGTGTCTAAAAAGGTCACCCTCGGGGTTGTCTTTGTCAGCCTCGTGCCTTCCAGCCTGGTCATCCTCATGGTGTATGGTTTTTGCCAATGCGTTTGTCATGAATTTCTGGACTGTATGGCACTCCCTTCTTGATCAATATGCAAAATATGGAATTTGACACATATTGTCATGTTTGAAGTTAATTGATAATTTATATAATTTACATTCTTTTATGTTCCTAATGATTAGCGTCCGTGGCATCAACAAAGGCCTTGGCCATATGTTTCTGGTCTGTTTTCTATTCAGGTGTTGACTCGGTGGGTGAAAGTGTTCTGTACTTAGGAATTAGTAAAGAAGCAAAGCTGTGTGAGCTCAGTCTTTATGGGCTGTGACAGCCATGAGACTTCCTTGAGCAGGGGCAGCATTTCTCAAGGCCCCTCCAGACGGCCCGAGAGTGAGGTGCATGGTGAAGGAGGAGAGGTCTTTGCAGAGATTAGGATTGCGCTGATTGCTCCTTTCACAGTCATGGGGAGTCTACATGGGGGGGTGACACTGGAGCAAAGTTGCTCCACAACCTGAGTTTGTAGTCTGTGCCCTCATAGTCTGGGTGTTGGAACCCCAATCTTCTTCAGGTGCTTTCTCTGAAGGTAATGTCGCTGTGAGATTGCTGCTCCTTGGAGACACCTGTCCCCTCTGGGCATTCACCCCTGCCAAGAGGACACTAGGCCTGTTCCCTTGGGTAGTCTCATTGAATACCTGTTTTGGTGTATTACTAAGGAGAATAGAAAACATTGATCAATTTGCATCAAAGTAGGCTTCATGGCAGAATAAGTCCACTTGTCTTCCCTCCATGTTCATTTCCCTTTCTCCTCCAGCTTCTCTGAAAAGAAGTGAAGAGAATGAACTTCTTGTAGAACAGTTATTGTTCATGGGAACTTCCATTTGAATCTTTCCTTAAAACATCTTAGTTTTGCTTTATTTTTAACTACCTTGCTCATTCACCCCTTGTCCCACCAAGGTTCCATTTAAATTAGCTGCTGTAAATTCCTAGTTTAAAATATTTTATTAGGATTTATTTAACTTAATCCTACAACAGTTGGGGGTAAATTGTGACAGTGAAAACCCAGAAACAATTAGTTCATGGGTTGAAGTTTTGAGAACCTAAGTTTTTTGTTGTGTTATGTGCAGAACTGTGTGCTATAGAAAGAAATCCAGGCAAAGCAATAGCCAGGGACACTCGAAACTGACACCTTGCTGGAAAAGCCCCTTCAAGGGAGGAAAGTGGAGGTGGCAGAGTGCAACTTAAGCATGTTATTACCCTTGTTGTAGTTAAGTCAGTTTGGGAATAGATTGACGTTCTTAAATTTATTTCAAATAAAAGCATAAGCTATGAGACCTGAGCTCATGGACTTTTCAGGATGTAGGGGAAGTTGAATGTATATGTTTATGAGAATGAATTGTCTAGCAGATTTTAGGTTTGGGAGAATAGAATATTTACAGAAATTAGGGGAGAAAAGCTTTTTAGTCTCTAAACCTCATCACTAATGATATTAACATTAAATATTTATAACTCTTAGAAAAGGGCATCACTAAGGGTACTTTAACTTGTTTGTGATAAAGTATTTGTTGTGCAAAATAGTTACAGTGGGCCACTTCCAATCTCCTTATGGAGGAGAAATTGATATTTATCTTGAATAGCAGTTTGATTTTATTTGTGTTACTATTAACTCTGAGAACACGTATGCCCTTGGTAAGTATGAGGAGAAAGTTTATGTGGGGTATGGTCCAATGAATTTAAGCCCCAAGATATAGCTAACCACGTTTATAAGTCCATAAAATCTAGTTTTGGTAGCACTGTGAATGCATTTTCCAGAAATTCATTTGTACTTTGAGTAAATATAATGTTTAGGAAATGTTTTGTGGTTTGGATTTATATATTTATAAGGTTTTTTAAAAAAATGCCTCATTTTGTCGGAAATGTAACATTGAGTAATATTGGTGACCTATATGATGAGATTTCCAGAAGGCTCTGGACATGGGTACCATGTGTTTTACTTATTTGTATAAAGTCTGCAGTGCTAACTGTGTGTATCTGTGTATCACAGCGGTCTTTTTCTTTAGTTGGCTTGGTTTTAAAGAGTTTTAAGTGTATGACAACAACAATAACAGAAAATTCATCTTTATGCTATTGAATGGAAAAAGGGCAATGCTTTAATATTTTATTCACTGTGATAATGTTTTGTTTGTCTATTAAATTTGACTAGAAGTTTGCCTTCTTGAGTTGTGGCTGAGATTCAGTTATTACTCTGGGCCCCAGGTTGACTTTAGATAACTATAAACATGAACTTTGAGAAACATTGGTTAAGCTAATAACGTCTTTATCATACGCATAAAGATTTCAGAACCTGTGACAAAGCTAACCTGACCCATGGCACTTCCAGAAGGCCTTCATCTTTTGTTAAAAGTGGGGGACAAAGGCCGGGGATTTAGCTCAGTGGTTCTGGCGCCTGCCTTGCAAGCGCAAGGTCCTGAGTTCGATCCCCAGTACCAAAAACCAAACAAACAGAAAAGTGGGGGACAAACATTAGGGAAGGTGAAATAAAAATATTGTCTTTATAAATACATTTGTTTTCAGTTTTGATTTATTTGATTTGATTTCAATGTTTTGCCTAGCTGCTCAACATAATAGAATCCCATTTATTTGGAGAATACCTTACTTTATGTGGTCTGGGAAAATTTTTTAAAGTTACTTGGTATTTTGTTAAGCAAAGTAGAAACAATTCAAGAATATGTACCTGTTCTATGTTAATCAAGAATAATGATTTTATTCACTTCTGAAATCTTTACCTGAGACGGACAGAAGCAGGTTCAAGACAGCAAGTGGCTGTGCCCTCATAACTTTACGTGAGCTGGGCTTAACCACGGAGAGGCCAGAAAGTGATGAGCACTTGCTGGGTTGTAAAGAGATAGGGGTCTTCTGAGGCACCTGGAAGAGATTTCTCAGTATCTCACCCAGGTAGACCTGAAGCCATGAGGACCCTGGCATTCATAGGCCAGCTCGCAGCGTGCCCTGGGCACAGGGGAGCCTGGAAGTGGGGAGTGGAGGTGCACCCATTCTATTCTGTGTGGGTCGACAGTTTGGGAGCCTTGCTCCTTTTGCATACTCCGCTTGGTAAATGAATACCTCAGTTCTTTTGAAGCACCATGGAAATACCACCTATTATCCCAGAACTTTCCTTGAAACCAGTGATGGTATTGGTTACAGGGATCCCTAAAAGAGCTTACCCATTTGCTCTTGCAGCTTGAGTTGTGTGTACTTTCCACATCTTTCCCCTTTGTTGGGTGTGTTTTGCTCTTCAGTGCCCTGTATGAACTTTCATTCCTGTAGGTGTAGTCTTGAGTCTTTCCTCACAAGTTTTCTTTATTGCAAAAGATTTGTTTAAAAACGTGGATAACTAAGTGTTGAAATTTAAGTAAATTCCATGTTAGTCCCAGAGGCAACACTGATTCAGCCCATTTCCTTGTGTCATTTAAATCTATGGTATAATCTGAACCTAACTGTATTCACTGTACATGTATTTATACTTCTAATTTGAAGGTGCTTTAAGTTTAGGAAAAAAATAAATTAAATCATGTCCTGAATATTGTGTATACTAAGTTAGTTGTTAATGTATTTTTAAAAGTGGTTGAAGCTTGATTTAATTAAAACATTCAATTAACCGAAACAATTACTCTACATGCATTTTAATTAATCAGGAGTTTATTAGATTTGCCAACTAGTAACCTTTTAAATTGAGATGATTGGGATTTCTTGAGAAGAAAATGTGCTTGACAGCTGGTTGTGTTACATCTTGGGTTTTTTTGTTGTTAAATTCTTTTATTGGTACATTGTAGGTATACAACACAATTACATTTCCTCATTGGGAATTGTACCTTTACGTAATGCATCTTGGTTCTTATTTTTTCCCCATTCCTAGCCCTCCCTTCACCCCCTCCACCCTTCCCTATTTACAAAGACTTTATTTCCATTTTTTCATCTCTCATCATTTTTCCTTTCCCTTCTTTCCTTTCCCCTGCCCCTCCCACTACCCCTACCCCTTTGCACCTTTTCTTCCTATTTTACATTTTCAATTATTCATTCTAATCATTGGTACATTTTAGGTATACAATATAATGACATTCATCATTGTAAATTTGCACCTTTACATAATCTCTCTTGGTTCTTATTTTTCACCCTTGCTCAGCCCTCCCTTCAACCTCTCCATCCCTCCCTATTTACAAAGATTTTGTTCCTATTTTTCCATTTTCTCATATTAATCCCATTCCCTTCTATCCTTTCCCCCAGCTCTTCCACTTCCTTCCCCTTTGCCCCTTTTCTTCCTATTTCACATTACCTATTATACATTTAGTCCTTATTTACACTTTCAGCTTCTCACACCAGAGAAACTATTTGGTATTTATACATGTGTGTCCTATTTATTTTACTTAAGAGTATCGCCTCAATGTGCATCCATTTAGCTATAAATGTCTCTAATTGCTCATTTTTTATGGCTGAGTAGTACTCCATTTTATAAAAAACA